>NW_015169828.1:0-31590 GCF_001447785.1 Gekko japonicus | reverse complement strand
AAAGAGTACAGTTCCCTTTCGTGGTGCTGGAATACAGAAAAAGTCTACAGCCCAACACCCTTGATTTGTTGTTCAATTTTTCCCCCCCTGGAATTGCCTCTCCTTTTTAATCAGAGAGCAGCTGAAACCGATCCAGGAGGCAGCGGCTATTTTAAGACTGAGAGAGGAACCTGGGTGCCCTGGCAGAATCTGAAAAGACACTCCGTTGCTGAGCGCTAGGCGGTGATCTTCCTTCAGGAGATAGTTGTCTGGAACTGTGGCGTTTCGTTTGCAATCAGCTCAAAAAAGAAAAAAGAATCAAGTCCCTCATTTATTTTACTTGTGAGACATGAAAGGTTTACCGTCGGGTGCCTTTTTTCCCCATGAAAAAAACATGAAAGCAAATGGCACTTCAAATTTGACATTTCTCCCCTCAAAGAGATAGTTTCTTTTACAAAGAAACAGTATGTGTACCTTGTTAGCGATAATATTTTTTTGGGGGGGGATCTGCTTTGAGATGGCAGTAGAGTTGCCAAATACATCTTGGGAAACTTCTGGAGATTTGGGGGGGGCAGTGCCTAGAGCAGTCATAGTTTTGGGGAGGGGAGAGACCTCAGTAGGGACTCCGTAATGCCATAGAGTCTGCCTTCCAGAGCTGCTATTTCCTCTGGGGGAGCTGATCTCTGTAGACTGGAGATCAGTTGTAATTCCTGGGCCCACCTGGAGGTTGGCATCCCACACTGGTAGACTGGCTTCCTGTTGAGGATTTGAAAGATGTATAACTTGTAGATTTCCCTTTCCTCCGCTGGCTCTCACAATGCTCTCTTAAAACCAGTCTGTAAACTTATTTAGAGAGCCAGTTTGGTGTAGTGGTTAAATCTGGGACTCTAATCTGGGAGAACCGGGTTTGTTTCCCCACTTCTCCACTTGCACCTGCTGATGTGACCTTGGGTCAGTCACAAGCTCTGGCACAGCTGTCCTTGAAAAAGAGCAGTTTGTGTCAGAATTCTCTCAGCCCCACCCGCCTCACAGGGTGTCTGTTGTGGGGAGGGGAAGGGAAAGGAGTTTGCGAGCCGCTCTGAGACTCCAAGTGAAGGGCAGGGTATGAATCCAATCTCCTCTTCTTCTTCTATTTATTTATTTCATGACACTTCTGCCCTCCTAAGGGCCACCAAGGCAACTAACAAATTAAAAACACACATCATTAAAAAAAAAAAAAGTGTCTGACAAACCATTAAAACCAGCCAAACACACCTCATGGAAACAATCCAAACCAAAGCTACGATGCGCATAACAAAATCATAAAAACAACTATTAGGACATCGGGCAGGAAGGAGGGATTACTGAGGGAATGCCAAATGAAACAAAAAAGTCCTCACCCACCACTGGATATAACAACAGAATGGGGTAGATGGGGAGAGAATTATAGAATTTTGGTGCCACAACTGAGAAGGCCCTCCCCTGGGTTGCTGTCGGCCTAATCTCAGAAGGCAGGGACACCCAAAGCAGAGTGGTCAGGCAGGTTCAGAAGGGAGTAAGTGGTACGTCAGGTGTAGCTTGGGATAGCAGCTGAATCCCAGTTCTAGGGTTGCCAGCCTCTTGGAGAATCGACTCGTTTGTGCTGTGGTGCTGGAGAAGGCTCCTGCGCATTCCTTGGACAGCAAAGGCGACAAACAAGTATTGGAGCGCGTATAACCAGACATGCCACTGGAAGGAGAAAAATCACAAAACTGCGACTGACTTATTTCAGCCATGTCGTGCAGAAGCTACTAGGGCTGGGGCCTTCTCGGTGGTGGCCCCTACTTGGTGGAACGAGCTCCCGGAGGAGATCAGGGCCCTGCGGGACCTTTCACAGTTCCGCAGGGCCTGCAAGACGGAGCTCTTCCGCCAGGCATATAACTACGGGCCGCCGCCGCTGCCTTAGTGCATGGCCCGTAACGTTGACATCAGCAGCTGCCTCAAGAACGAGCAATATAACATCCAAACACTTATGTGGAATAACATCGAAGCACTTTATTTGAAAATATCTCATTTGTTTATTTTAACTGCTTGCCAGTACTTTGTAACATTTGTAATGTATCATTTTAATGGTTGTGTTTTAATTCTGTACTATTTATGCTTTTATTCTGTATTGTTGTATTGTTGTTGGAAGCCGCCCTGAGCCTGCTTTGCGGGGAGGATGGGGTATAAATGTGGTTATAAATAAATAAATAAGAACTCACTGGAAAAAGCAATTATGCTTGGATTGGATAGCGGCAAAAGGAAACCGGGCCGCCAAAGAACACGGTGGCGAGACACCATAAAAATCGACACCAGCCTGAGCATGGAATGACTCAAAGAAATAGTAAAGTAAAGGTAAAGGTTCCCTTGCTCGAAAGCCAGTCGAATCCGACTCTAGGGTTGCGGTGCTCATCTCTGTTTCAAAGCCGAAGAGCCAGCGCTGTCTGAAGACGTTTCCGTGGTCATGTGGCTGGCATGACTAAACACCAAGGCACACGGAACACTGTTCCCTTCCCACCGAAGTGGTACCTATTTGTCTAATTGCAATTTCTTGCTTTCGAACGGCTAGGTTGGCAGGAGCTGGAACTAGAGACGGGAGCTCACTCTGTCTTGCGGCACACTCGGGTCTCGAACTGCTGAACTACCGACCTTCCACAGCCTGCAGTTCAGCATCTTAACCACTTGAGCCACCGCAGCTCCCTTCAAATAAATAGTACAAGATTGGAAAACGTGGAGAGAGCTGGCCCATAGAATCGCTAAGAGTCCGACACGACTGAATGGCTAACAACAACAACGGGTGGGGGCTAGAGATCTGTAACTATAACTCCGGATGACAGAGATCAGTTCCCCTGGAGAAAATAACTCCTTTTGAGCATGGACCCTATGGCATTACACCATGCTGAAGTCTCCCCATCCCAAGCCCCGCCCTCCCCGGGCTCTGCCCTCCCTCCCAATCGCCAGGAATTCCCCATCCCGGAGATGACAACCCTATCTCAAGCTAATGGCTGTTGTAAAGAAAGTCTTGCTGACACGAGTGTAAATCCAGCACAGGAGCAACTGCACTGGCATCGGGGTCAGAAGTGTACAGCATCAGGGGCATACTGATGGAGAAACTAGGACTTAGCTAGTATCCTAAGCCCGGCTACTTTGGAGGGCGAACTCTATACCATTGTACCCCTCTGAGGTTCCTTTGCTCCCCAAACCCTGCCCTCTACAGGGCTCACCCCTAAATCACCAGGAATTTCCCAACCCCAACCAGAATGGAAGATCGATCGAGATGGGGAGCCGTGTCAGTCTGTCTGCAGCAGCAGAAAAGAGCCAGAGTCCAGTAGCACCTTAAGGTAAAGGTAAAGGTTCCCTTGCTCGAAAGCCAGTCGAGTCCGACTCTAGGGTTGCGGTGCTCATCTCCGTTTCAAAGCCGAAGAGCCAGCGCTGTCCGAAGACGTTTCCGTGGTCATGTGGCCGGCATGACTAAACACCAAGGTGCACGGAACACTGTTCCCTTCCCACCGAAGCGGTACCTCTTTATCTACTTGCAATTTCTTGCTTTCGAACTGCTAGGTTGGCAGGAGCTGGAACTAGAGACGGGAGCTCACTCCATCATGCGGCACACTCGGGTCTCGAACTGCTGAACTACCGACCTTCCACAGCCTGCAGTTCAGCGTCTTAACCACTTGAGCCACCGCAGCTCCTAGTAGCACCTTAGAGACTAACAAAATATGTGGCAGGGGATGAGCTTTCGTGAATCACTGCTCACTTCAGAATGGATGAGGTCACTGCATAGGGAAACCCAGGGAGAAGAACAAAGATCTGAGGATCAGCAACCATGTCCATAAGGAAGAAGGAATGGAGAGAAGCCAGCCAAGGAGAGATCAAAATCACACAAGAGGGCCGCTAGCAAAACTGAGAGGGGGGTGGGTGGGTTTGAGGACGATAAATAAGCCGGGAAGCTGGAGGCACCTGAGGCATGCAAGAGGCAGCCGTCCGTGCAAAGTGCACAGCGGAGGCACTGAGTGAACAATGCGGAGCCAGCTGGTGCTGGCGAGAGCAGAGACAATCTAAGGGGCGTTGTTACTACGTACGGCGAATGCAAATGCTTCCAAGAATGGAGAAAGCGCTCGTGAGGCAACTGTTTGGGTGTTCAGAGAGATAGCCCCAAAACGCCATAATGCATCATCCTGAGAATGTCAGGCTTTCATTTGTGCATGTGTGTCTGTGTATGTGCACACAGATAACACACGCACATCTGGGAAAGTGTTTGGACAATGATGGGTGAAATCTCAGAAACTAGAGAGAGGAGAAGATTACGGCTTCCAGTGGAGGGGGCTACAGTGGGCCCCCTCGCAGGGTTGCCAGCTGTGGGTTGGGAAATACCTGGAGATTTTGGGGGTGGAGCCTGAGGAGGCTGGGGCTTGGGGAGGGGAGGGTGTGGCGGAACGGCCGTTCCATCCTGCACTCCAAGGTGTTTCCAACATCTGGAGAGGCTTTTCTCTCTCTCTTGTAACCCGCCACCGCCTGACATTTGGTAAGGAATTGCCCACTGAGGGGCAGGACTCCCAGCTTCCCTTCCCAAGATCTGAGGCCTTGCCTCTGTTTCCCTCTGCCCAGCGCCTGGTCACCACGGGGAAAGATTAGTGCCTTGTGCGCCCCTGGAGAGATGGCCACTTGCCAGCTGACTGCCTTGCCCCAGCAGTCCTTTTAAAGTAGTGTGTCCGAGATGGTGGGGGTCTATACAGAACCACTAGCAGCATAAAAAGTTATAAAGTATCTATTTTAAAAAATGTTCACACACATACTCCTAACACAGCACCAGATTCAGCAAGGGATTCAAAAGAAATGGGTAAAATGCAGTTCTGCTGCCCCCCTCTCTATACATGCCCTATCAGATGTTAAAATATAGGACAGGCTCCTTTTGCTTAGGATGTTACAGATCCCTATAGAGTCGCCTTTACCTTGCAGCTTCCTCCACCTTTTCAGGCCTGCACATGGCAATGCCAACAAACAAGAGACCACTGTGATAAAATAACAATGACACATTTAATAAATTCTGTAGACATTTTGCATTAAAACAGAGTCCAACTTATTCATTTTCTCAACAGAGTCCAGCATATTCGCATAACTCATTAGCATAACTTATTTGCATGTTCCACACCCCCTGACATCACAGGAAGTGTGTCAGAAGGCAACACCCACCCCTCAGGCTCCACTGGACTGTATTGGATTGCTAGCTATTGGGGGGGAATGTGCAGATCTGTCCTCGCAGAGGAGGGAGAGCTTGTACCTGAATAAAACTTGGTCTTAAAGGTGCCACTGGACTCTGTTGGACCGAGGGGCCAGGGGGAGCTCTTCAACTTACCTGGCTGCTTCTTGCTCTGACTGAGGGCTGCTGGGAGCCGGGGGCGGGGCTTGTTGCATGTGCCCGCCCCCTGGGCTCTTTACTGCCAGAGCTCCGCTCCTGTGCGCTCCTGCAGGAAATGACCCCTGCATCCAAGTACTAACCCGGGGCTGACCCAGTTTAGCATCTGAGATCTGCTGAGATTGGATTGGCCTGGGTCATCTGGCTCAGGACACAGAAACAAGCCCTGATCATGAAACAAATAAACCCTGATACTTGTTTTAATGTTTTTATTGCCAATGGCCTTGTAAGCCGCCCTGATCCTGCTTCGGCAGGGAGGGCGGGGTATCAATCCAATCAATCAATTCAAATGATTGTGGGGGTGGACTCCTGAGGAGTCACACAGCTGACAAAGTCAGACAGGCCTTACAAACATTAGCCACTGTTGGAATCAACTCATTGCACAATGAAATGCAGATCATGAAACTGGGCTGGTGCAGCTGCGTAGGTCTGAAGGGTGGGTTACCAAATAATGAGTCATATTCTTTGTATTAATGGAAAAATATGATTTTTTTAAAAAAAAATAGTCAGCTCTCCTTCCCTCCCTTCTGGTGACACAGCCTGCAGAAGTATTGACTCATGCCTTTTCTGCATTCTTACTGAGACGCTGGGGGAGATAATTGGGAGATTATTCACACACTGTGGCCGAGTTGAGACTGGCAGTTTGCCACGAGATAGGCGCGTGCCAGGAACGTTTTCACAAGCGGATTAAAGGGGCCGTTCACACAGGCACATCTGCCCGGCGTTCCCCACCCGTACTCAACTGTAGCGCTTGCCTCCCGGGTTTAAAAGATACCTGGTGAAAGTGGTAGCGAACCCTGGAGAGCTCGTTTATCCCGCTTCATTCCGCTTCCCGGAAGTGTGAATGCTAACCGGCTAAAAGTCGGGAACAGCCCGCGTTAATAATGTGCGCCGGCTGTTTACACTGACTGACCTCCTAGCCTCACTCTGGCACCAGGAAGGTGCAGATGATTGCCTTGACGAGGGGGTAGTGATGTGGCCGGATGTGCCTATGGCCCAGAGCGGCCGGATCCTGCCCTATTTGCCGCTGCCTCTGTTTGCATCTGCCGCGAGGAAAACGCCGCTTACAGCCATGCCTCTGGGCCAACATAGTGAACGCTCCAGTTTGGTGTAGTGGTTAAGTGTGTGGACTCTAATCTGGGAGAACCGGGTTTGATTCGCCACTCCTCCACTTGCACCTGCTGATGTGACCTTGGGTCAGCCACAAGCTCTACCAGAGCTGTCCTTGAAAAAGAGCAGTTTCTGTCAAGAGCTTTCTCAGCCCCACCCACCTCACAGGGTGTCTGTTGTGGGGAGGGGAAGGGAAAGGAGTTTGTAAGCTGCTCTGAGACTCCAAGTGAAGGGCGGGGTATAAATCCAATCTCTTCTTCTTCTTTTTTTTTTTCTTCTTCTTCTTCTTCTTCTTCTTCTTCTTCTTCTTCTTCTTCTTCTTCTTCTTCTTCTTCTTCTTCTTCTTCTTCTTCTTCTTCTTCTTCTTCTTCCCTCATGCCTTCTCCCGGTATGCTCCCGCACCAGTACACGCAGTGTGTCTGGGGAAACCCGGAACAGTTTGTTCTGGCTCTTTTTTGCAACGACTCCCTCCCGCTTCAAACTGCCAGTCTGAACACGGCCTATATGGCTCAGATTCAGGGCTAGAGGAACAGCCTGCCGTTTGCTGATCACCCACCCCTGAAATAAGCTGAAACACCCCCTTCTCTACTCCCTGCCCATGACCCAGACCTTTGGAGTCCCCACCAAGCAGTCCCCAGACAGCTGAATCCCACAATTCTCACATTACAGAGTCCATAGGTTGGGTCTGCGTCCGGTGTAACGGTCGCTATCTGCTCCCACCCGGTTCTACATTCAGAAGCTTCCTATCCGCAATGATTGGCGTATCGCGTCTGGAGATGGAGGCTCAACCCCCCCCCCCCACTGGCCAGTGCTGCAGGTGAGGGAAGAGGTTGTCTTGGCTTTTTGCACTTACGCACTTATTTATATCCTGCTTCTCTCTCCCGTAGGAACTGAAGGACCTTAAAGTAAGCCATCTCAAACAACTAATTAATCATCACCAGCACTTTACGCCTTCGTATTAGTTATAACTTGAACTGTGTTTAGATGATTTGATGTGGATTTTAGTTGTTCTTTATGTATTGACTGCCAGCCGCCCTGAGTCTGCTTTGCAGGGAGGGCAGGGTACAAATCAAAGGAATGAAACAAAATGAGAAAAGCAAAGCGGCTTAGGGTGTCGTCCTCCCCTTCTCTGTTCTCTTACAACAGCGATCCTACGAGGTAGGCCAGGCTGAGAGTTTGTGACGGGTCCAAGGTCAACCCAGCGAGCTTTCCTGGTAGAAGTGAGGATTTGAACCCAAGGGTGCCCAAGGGTCCTAGTCAGGGCTCTTTTTGTAGAAAAAGCCCAGCAGGAACTCATTAGCATAATAGGCCACACCCAACAACAGGAACTCATTGGCATATTAGGCCACACCCCTGACAGCACAGCTCATGAGCACATTAGGCCACACCCCCATGTTACCAGAAGTGTGCTCATCCAGCCACACCCACCTTTTGCTTGTTATTCTGTTTACCTTGTTTGTTGTCAAAACCCAGGGCCTTTTTTTGTAGCAGGAACTCCTTTGCACGTTAGACCACACCCCCCTAATGTAGCCAATCCTAATGAGTTTCTGCTGTTGGGTGTGGCCTATTATGCTAATGAGTTCCTGCTGGGCGTGGCCAACTCAGGAGCCAGCCGGAACTCCGTTCCTGTGCGTTCCTGCCCAAAAATAGCCCTGGTCCTAGTCCAGCACTCTATTCACAACATCACACTGGCTCTCTAAGTGCAGTCCCTGACCTGGCTAGCCCGATCCCGTCAGATCTCGGAAGCTAAGCAGGGTCAGCCCTGGCAAGTATTTGGATGGGAGACCTCCAAGGAATACCGTGGGCGTGACTCAGAGGCAGGCAGTGGCAAACCACCTCTGGAACGTCTGTTGCCTTAAGAACAAGCCTAATTCACCACTGAATGGTGCATAACACGAAAAGAACTAGAACTTCTGGCTGTCAGACAATCTTAGGATCTCCTGGCTATTCGACACACAATGCCATACGATGATTATAATTCGTTCTAAGTCCAGTGCCTTGGCTTCTGACAAAACGCAGTGGAATTCTGCTTCCCTGCCTCCTTGCCACGGTTTGGTTTTCGTCTAAGTCGTCCTTAGCAACGTTAAGGGCTGCCCACCTGCTTGAATGGGCAGCATTGTCACACATGCACAGGTTTGTAAAAACCCAGTGCAACCCTCTTTGGAAAAAGGCATTTGGGTAGCTCGGTGCAGAGCCGAACCAACCCATTGATCAGTTCGCAGCTGATTGACCCAGCCAAATGCAGGAAGTTCAGATGTCGAACATTGTGGTGAAATTCAGGGCATCGTTCGTGCAACAGTTGTGCAATATCTGACAGTGTGTGCATATGTGGCCCTTCTGTAGTGGTGACAAGCGCAGACTCTAATCTGGGAGAACTGGGTTTGATTCCCCACTCCTCCACTTGCACCTGGCTGGATGACCTTGGGCAAGCCGTAGTTCTGGCACAGTTGTTCTTGAAAAAGAGCAGTTTCTGTCAGAGTTCTCTCAGCCGCACCAACCTCACAGGGTGTCTGTTGTGGGGAGGGGAAGGGAAAGGAGATTGTAAGCCACTCTGAGACTCCTTTGGGTAGTGAAGGGCGGGGTATAAATCCAATCTTTTCTTCTGTTCTTCTGTTCTTCTCTTCTTAATTTGGTGGTGATATACTAATTGAACAGCTGACTTCCTCCATCTCTCCACTAGACTTTCACTGTCCCCTCTGTTTTCTGAACCGTTGCTGTCAAATTCCACCCGAGAGGTAACCACTTTCAGCTGGTGGACGTGGCATTTCCTCGAATGCCACGTCCTCAGGGACCCTGCAGAGAAAAGGATATCTTTACATTTGTGTCTCCACTGCCATCAAATCACGGCTGATTTATGGTGACCCCTCATGAGGTTTTCAAGGCAAGGTACTTCAGAGGTCTCCCAACCAGGGCCCTGGACTCACTTCTTCAGCGGTCTCCCAACCAGGGCCAACCTTACTTAGCTTCTGAGATCTGATGAGAACAGGCTAGCTTGGGTCAGGGCATGAATGTTTTTACAGATTTTTTTTTTGCATGTCAGACCTTTTATTGCTCCAGCCTCCAGATGGGAAAGGGAAACGTTTAATCTCTGAAAGAACAGGAAAGCAGAGAGTCGTAGAGGAGGGGTGAGGGACAGAGATGTAATTCTTCACGTGGTGATAGATAGTTGTGGGATATGAGGTGATCAATCTTTCCTTTGGCAGAGGGACATGGCGGGAACTGGCACCCAAGGTCAACCTCTGTGTATCCCTCCTCCTCACTCAGTCTGGGAAGGGAAGTCTCTGGGCTGCCACCATAATGCCGAAGCAAGTGAGAAGGGGTGGTGGAGGCAGCAGGTGAGAGCTATATTAGAGCTGCAGAGCCTCACAGGTGACTTTGTCATCCTGTGCACCGGAGATAGAAGGGAGGAGCAGGTAGAGAGAAGAATGAGGCAGAATATGGCAGACTGGAAGAGACTTCCATCTCAGGTGAGGTCCACCTGCTCCCCCACTGCTTTTTTCCCCTTTTGGGCTTTCTTAGGTTATGAAACACGCCCATACGTGGATTTTGCGTGGACCAAATTTCAGCTTTCTGAGTGGTAGGAATAAATGAGGAATTTGGAGCTTTCTAGAGAAGGAGCTGCGGTGGCTCAAGTGGTTAAGACGCTAAACTGCAGGCTGTGGAAGGTCAGCAGTTCGAGACCTGGGTTGCCGCATGACAGAGTGAGCTCCCGTCTCTAGTTCCAGCTCCTGCCAACCTAGCAGTTCGAAAGCAAGAAATTGCAAGTAGATAAATAGGTACCCCTTTGGTGGGAAGGTAACAGCGTTCCGTGTGCCTTGGTGTTTAGTCATGCCGGCCACATGACCACGGAAACATCTTCGGACAGCGTTGGCTCTTCGGCTTTGAAACGGAGATGAGCGCCGCAACCCTAGAGTCGGACTCGACTGGCTTTCAAGCAAGGGAACCTTTACCTTTACCTTTTTAGTTCAGAGAAGCTTAGCGAGGCAGGCGATGGCAAGCCATCTCTGAACATCTCTTGCCTGGAAAGCCTACGGTTGTCTCCATAAGTCAGCTACAACTTGATGGTGCCACCAGTTTAGAGAAAGATAACTCAGGGTGGGGAGGGGAGGGGAGGGTGTGGGGACAATGACCAAGGGTTTTAAAATGGAGTGTGGGAAATAGATGGAATGTTTGCATCTTCTCCCATCGTACTGGAACTCTTGGCCAACCAGTGAAGTTGATGGGCAACAGATTGGGGATGGGCAAAGGGAAGTAACTTCACTCAAGTGTAATTCTCTTGTAGAATTTGCTGCCACTGGTTTCCTTGGCCTTACGAGGAGCTTAGACAGATTCATAAAAGGGAAGTCCATCGAGGGCTGCTAGCCGTGATGACAAAACAGAATCTCCGTTGTCAGAGTCCGTTATCTCCTGAGTACCAGTGCAGGGGGGGGGGGCACCACAGAGGGAGGCTTTGGCCTCCATGTCCTGGCTGTAGGTTTTCAGAGGCTGTGGTCAGACTGGAGCCTTGGTGCAACATGGCAGCGCCTCTAAGTGCTCCGATTTACATTGTTGCAGAGAAGATGGAGCAGACAGCACACCCAGCTGCGGCTCCCCCCCCCCCGCACTCGCTCCACGGTTGAGCATCCACATTACTGTGGCACCTCAACCACGGAGCGTGTTGTTTCTTTTAAAAATATGGCTGGGCATGCGCAGACGCCCTTAGGCGCACATAGGCAAGAGCCCGGGGGGGGGGACCACAGAAACAGATCTGACCATTCCCACTCCCCATCTGGTTTGCGTGCACGAGAGGGACATTCAGACGTGGGAAAAGTGGAGTAGAAGTGTGGGCCATCTGGAAACCACTAGATATCCTCTGTTGGCTGTTTATTCTGTATCCAACTTGTCATACAGCAGGGTGAATACGACTGGGGAATGGCCGCCAAATGCGGCTGTGTGACCAAGCTCATTTAATCCATATGGAAAGCGCATCTTATATTGGGCCAAACGGCCCACCTGACCACAGCCAGAGAGTATCTGGTTGGCCACCATATGAAACAGGATGCTGGACTAGATGGGCCAACTGTTGGGTCTGCTCTAGCCCAGCTGCTCTGAGGTTCTTACTTTGGCTCTTCTGTGCTTTAAGTCCATGCTAAAGTAAAGGTAAAAGTTCCCTTGCTCGAAAGCCAGTCGAGTCCGACGCTAGGGTTGCGGTGCTCATCTCCGTTTCCAAGCCGAAGAGCCAGCGCTGTCCGAAGACTTTTCCGTGGTCATGTGGCCGGCATGACTAAACACCAAGGCACACGGAACGCTGTTCCCTTCCCACCAAAGTGGTACCTATTTATCTACTTGCAATTTCTTGCTTTCGAACTGCTAGGTTGGCAGGAGCTGGAACTAGAGACAGGCGCTCACTCCGTCATGCGGCAACTCGGGTCTCGAACTGCTGAACTACCGACCTTCCGCAGCCTGCAGTTCAGCGTCTTGAGCCACCGCAGCTCCTTCAAGTCCCTGCTAGAGATGAACAAATACTCATTCCAGAATCTTCTAGTATTTAGTCTTTGACTACATTTGTACATGAGTTATGTGAAAATATGTTATACCTTTGAATACTCTTAAATAACCTGGGGAATCCTGATTATTAGAAAGGTCTGAAAATGGGAGATTTTGTACGTTTTTTCCAGCAATGGGGAACATAAAGTACAATCCCAAATAGTTACTTCCAGGTTTCCTCACAAAATTGATGTTTGGTACACTCATACCCCAAGGCATTTTTGATTATGAGTTCAGTCGGAAAAAAAAAGACAGGCCTTTTACCTGTAGCAGTCAAAACGTAGGGTATGTTGTTCACTTCATAAGGGAGGCCAGAATTTGAGCATGGGACACACAAAGCCACATATAGAATGTAATATTTGGCTGCAGGAGTTTGGTTTATCCTTCACAGACTTGAATTGAGGAAGTGGGGGGGGGAGTTTCAACTAATTTGTCTCTGTGCTACATAACACAAATAGGGTTTACATATACTTCCCATGTAGGATAAAGTATATATATTAAAGCTGAGCCAAAAGGTAGGGCACATGGATGAACATTTTAATCCTCCCCTGAAACATGCCCTCCCTTTTAGAAAATGATTCAAACATTTTTTGTACGAGATTGGAAAACTGTTTACAAAGGGCGCATGGATGGGGAAGCAATAAAGGTTACTTTTTCCTGTGTAGGGACCTATGCTCCCTCTAAGCTGTGGAGTCCTGTGAGCAAAAATTCTACTTTGTGAGCTACTGGCATTAAAAGTGTGAGCAGGCGATTGGGCTACTGCATAAATCAGTTTGCTCTGGAGCCATCCTTTCTGAGCTAAGACAAAAATATGTGAGCCGGAGGCTACAAAACTGGGAGCTAGCTCACACTAACTCAGCTTAGAGGGAACACTGGTTGGGACTGATACCCTACTCCAGTTGTGACCAATTTGCAAGCTGGAGCAAAACATGGATAGGGCTTTGTGTTCAGATGTGACAAAATGCACATCTGTGCACGGCGCAGCAGCAGCAACAGCAGCAGCAGCAGAAGAAGAAGAGCTGGATTTGTACCCCGTCCCTCACTTGAAGGCTCAGAGCAGCTTGCAATCTCCTTCCCTTCTTCTCCCCACAACAGACATGCTGTGAGGTTGGTGGGGCTGAGAAGACGCTTTCAAGGACTGCTCTTGAGAGAACAGCTCTGAGAGAACTGTGACTGACCCAAGGTCACCCAGCTGGCTGCATGCGGAGGAGTGGGGAATCAAACCCGGTTCTCCCAGATTAGAGTCCGCCGGTCTTAACCACTACACCAAACTGCAGGAAGGCAGTTCCCGCATCGAGAGGAACGTCCAAATGTAGATGCTGTCAGTCTACACTGTTTTCAATAAGATGCACCCTCGGATATGTATCTGAATGCACACCCTCATTCACATTTTGCTTCAATTAAACTTTCACGACTACATGTAACTAGCAATGTACGGGACAAAGGTCCAGTTGCACACAGCTAGCAGGCAGTGAAACTGCCAGTGCAGCATGGCAAAGCAGGGAGTCTAAGCCTGTTTGCCTGGCCAGTGGGGATGTGTTCTCTCCAATTCACAGTGAGGATAATGGGAGGTCTTACTGCGCCTCAGTGTTATCTGTATGGTGGACTAATGTTACTGTATTCAGAAAGCGATCCCTGATTGGTTGGGATAATGCAGTGGAGAAATTGTTTCAAGGAAGAAGAAGAGGAGGAGGAGGAGGAGATTGGATTTATACCCCATCCTTCACTACTTGAAGGAGTCTCAGAGTGGTTTACAATCTCCTTCCCTTCCTCTCCCCACAACAGACACCCTGTGAGGTAGGTGGGGCCGAAAGAGCTCTTTTGAGAACTGCTTATGAGAGAACAGCTTGAAAGAACTTGTGACTGGCCCAAAGTCACACCAGCAGCTGCGTGTGGAGAAGTGGGGAATCAAACCCTAACCACTGCACCAGACTGGGGCAGCAGATTAGAGAAGCAAGGACTCCAGTGAAATCAGAGGCAAAACAAAAGAGTTAAAGAGTCTTAGGGTTTTTTCCACAATGATCTCACAAAAACTGATGCAGCCCTGATGTTTGTGGTAAGATATGTGTACTGGTTAAAGTGTCGGACTAGGAGCTGGGAGGCCCAGGTTTGAATCCCCACTCATGTCATGGAAACTCACTGGGTGACCTTGGGCCAGTCGTACCCTCTCAGCCTAACCTACCTCACTGGGTTGTTGTGAAAATAAAGTGATGGCGAGGACAACTATGTAAGCCACTTGCCGGGGGGGGGGGGAAAGAAAGGGCATAAATGTAAGTAAGTAAATGAATCAATATGATACAAATGCTTTTGTCCTGAGAGTATATGGATTGAGTCGCATATTGCAGTCCTAAACCAAATTAGACCCTTCTGTGTCCTGTGATTTCAATGGGATTGAAAAGGTCTAACTCCATTTATGATTTCACCGCTAGTGTATGTAGCAAACTTTAGCCAGGTTACTACCACCCTGAATGTTTAATGTATCTTATTTAGTTATTTCTGAATATTTTAAGTGCTGCATATCCCCCCTACAACCGTGTCCATCAGTATTTACTCAAATGCATTACTAGATTTTCCCCCTAGGGGGTCATCTTCTATTTGCCTACAAGTTACAGTGACGTCCAGTAATTGTGTGTGCCTGTATAACA
This sequence comes from Gekko japonicus, assembly GCF_001447785.1. Lineage (NCBI taxonomy): Eukaryota > Metazoa > Chordata > Lepidosauria > Squamata > Gekkonidae > Gekko > Gekko japonicus. The sequence goes on along the minus strand of NW_015169828.1, from coordinate 16,914 downwards.
TTTTTCAAGGGCGTTGTCTTACATTCGGGGTTGTCTTTCTTTCAAGTAAATACAGTAAGGTCCATTAATGCCACCTGCAATGATGGTGGCTGAACACCAAATGACATGGACCCGTCTACTGTGGCACCTCGATTTGGGGACCCTATCCCCCTGTCAGATTGCCTAGAATCTCACTTGTTGAGTTTTATGTGGCGGATGCCTTTCCCCAGTATTTGCTTAGATTCTTCTTGGGTTTTCTAGATTGTTGACTCTCTTGTCTCGCTCTTTATCTTGGTTAGCTTCTGCCGCTCTCTGTTGGAATTTATGATTTACAATTGGGTGGTGAAAGCGATACTAAATAATTGTTTTTTAATATACTTTGGAAAGGCCGGGATTTTGAGTCTGAATGTGGATTTATTTATTTTCCTTTCACAGCCTGATTTTAAATCTCTGTGCGGAAGTTGCCTTCGGAACACTGCCGAGGTAGCAAGGAGGAAACATTTTTGAATGAACGTACGAATGAAATATTTTAAGAGTGGATTAGGCCCTTTCTCTTGATCTTTGTCTCGTATCCCCTTTGCTATCCGGAGAGGACAAAGAGATGTCGATAGCAGGTTTCTGGCAGAGATGCCGGCTTTCCCTGTGTGCAATCCCGCTTGCAAGATGATCCGGGGGTCTCTTTGCTTCCTCTTACATGCTGCTCCAAGAGGTGCGTGGTTACAAGGTGGCCAAGGCATGGAGCAAGTTTGAAAACTGTCAGTGGGCCATCCACGGGGGTGGGGTGGGGAATGTGCTCTTCATTCTTCTCACACACTGCTAGGCTCTTTGATTCAGTCCCTGCCTTTAGCTGTGTTAGCTAAAGACAGTGTCTGTGTGTGTGAGAGGGGAGTGCACGCCAGGGAAGTTATAGTTCAAGTTCAAGTTAGCCTTTATTGGCATAAATTGTCAATACAGATTATACAATTTAAGAGCAGATTAAAAACAATCAATCAATCAATCAATAAACCTTTAATGGCATATAGATTAAAAACACACCTATAAGTGTCTGTGTGTGTGAGAGGGGAGTGCACGCCAGGGAAGTTATAGTTCAAGTTCAAGTTAGCCTTTATTGGCATAAATTGTCAATACAGATTATACAATTTAAGAGCAGATTAAAAACAATCAATCAATCAATCAATAAACCTTTAATGGCATATAGATTAAAAACACACCTATAAAAATACTGTCTCTAGGCTGTGCAATTCAAGAGCAGATTACAACACATCCATAGAAATACTAAGTCTCTAGGACCTTTTGGCACCGCTTTAAAGCAGAGTGGAGAAACTTGGCAACCTTCTCAGTGATGTCAGACCAGAAGTCATTCAGAAGTCTGTGTGCCTTAAGCGCATCAGGGCAATCCATCATGCTGCTTAAAGTAGAATGTAAATATATACACCTTAGGCCATACCACCCTGAACACACCTGATCTCGTCTGATCTCAAAAGCTAAGCCGGGTCGGGCCTGGTTAGTACTTGGATGGGAGACCGCCTGGGAATACCGGGTGCTGTAGGCCAGGGAAGTTGGCACCAAGCAACCGTAGAGCCAGTTGCATCCAGGCAGTTAAACCAAAAGGCAGGCAGTAATGGGGAAAGATTAAACGAAACTAAGAGGGATTTTCCTCTCTCCCCCAAAAGACTAGAACCCGAGAGCATACAATGAAGCTGATGGGCAATAGATTCAAGACAGACAAAAAGAAATACTTTTGTACATGGGGATTGATTAAAGTGTGGGATTCATTGCCAGAGGAAGTAGTGATGGTCACAGGCATAGGCAGCTTTAAAAGGGAATTGGACAGCCATGGTAACTAAAGGGAACCTCCATGGTCAGAGGAAGTAAACCACTGTAGACCCGTGCCAGGAGGCAACATTGGGGGAATGCCCTGTCATTGGCCATCCAGACAAACTGGTTGGCCACTGTGTGAGACAGGATGCTGGACTAGATGGACCACTGGTCTGGTCCATCAGGGCTCTTCTTATGTTCTTATCAGGGGAAGGCCTCGACCTCTCTGCCCTGTCATTGGCCGTCCAGAGGAACTGATTGGCCACTGTGTGAGACAGGCTGCTGGACTAGATGGACCACTGGTCTGGCCCATCAGGGCTCTTCTGATGTCCTTATGAAGGCCTCAGCCTCCATGCCCTGTTGTTGGCCGTCCAGAGGAACTGGTTGGCCACTGTGTGAGGCAGGATGCTGGACTAGATGGACTAATGGTTTGATCCAGCAGGGCTCTTCTTACATTCTTATCAGGGGAAGGCCTCAGCCTCTATGCCCTGTAGTTTGCCATCCAAAGGAACTGGTTGGCCACTGTGTGAGACAGGCTGCTGAACTAGATGGACCACTGGTCTGGTCCATCAGGGCTCTTCTTATGTTCCTATCAGGGGAAGGCCTCGGTCTCTCTGCCCTGTCATTGGCCATCCAGAGGAACTGGTTGGCCACTGTGTGAGACAGGCTGCTGAACTAGATGGACCACTGGTCTGGTCCATCAGGGCTCTTCTTACGTTCTTATCAGGGGAAGGCCTCGGCCTCTCTGCCCTGTCGTTGGCCATCCAGAGGAACTGGTTGGCCACTGTGTGAGACAGGCTGCTGGACTAGATGGACCACTGGTCTGGTCCATCAGGGCTCTTCTTATGTTCTTATCAGGGGAAGGCCTCGGCCTCTCTGCCCTGTCGTTGGCCATCCAGAGGAACTGGTTGGCCACTGTGTGAGACAGGCTGCTGGACTAGATGGACCACTGGTCTGGTCCATCAGGGCTCTTCTTATGTTCTTATCAGGGGAAGGCCTCGGCCTCTCTGCCCTGTCGTTGGCCGTCCAGAGGAACTGGTTGGCCACTGTGTGAGGCAGGATGCTGGACTAGATGGACCACTGGTCTGGTCCAGCAGGACTCTTCTTATGTCCTTATGCCCTGGGGTTTTAAGCAGAGAATCACTGAGACATGTGCTTTATGAGCAGTGCTACAGCATCTTAAATAATTTCGAATACACTTCATTGTCAGAGCACAAAAGGCTAACAAAGAATGGCTTTGTTGAATCAGACAAAACGTCCATCTACAGCCGCATCCTGCCTCAAATAACCTCCAGTCAGATGCTTCCAGAAAGTTCACAATCCCTTGCTTTTAGTCCTGGGCTTCTGGATCTCAAAGACATACTGGCTCTAAATATAGACCTCGGGTCTTTTCCTAATGCCTTCTTCAGCTAATGGGCATCACCACATCCCGTTGCGTATGTCGACGGGAAGACATTTCCCTCCCTCCTCTCATAATTCAAAAAGTCCCCCCAGTGAAATTGACTGAAGCTAGATGAAAGGCACGATTCTGTCACGCCATGTGTCATTTGCTTATAGGAGTCCCTGCCACAAGATGGGGTGATGCCCATGCAGACAGGTGGCTTTTTAAAAAAGGGTTCGACCAACTCGTGTAGAGTTTAACTATGTGGTGTTTAAGTAATAGTGACAGGCTCTTTTTGTAGAAAAAGCCCAGCAGGAACTCATTAGCATAATAGGCCACACCCAACAGCAGAAACTCATTAGCATATTAGGCCACACCCCCGACAGCACAGCTCATTAGCACATTGGGCCGCACCCCCATGTTACCAGAAGTGTGGTCATCCAGCCACACCCACCTTTTGCTTGTTATTCTGTTTACCTTGTTTGTTGTCAAAAACCAGGGCCTTTTTTTGTTGCAGGAACTCCTTTGCATGTTAGGCCACACACCCCTAATGTAGCCAATCCTAATGAGTTTCTGCTGTTGGGTGTGGCCTATTATGCTAATGAGTTCCTGCTGGGCGTGGCCAACTCAGGAGCCAGCCGGAACTCCGTTCCTGTGTGTTCCTGCCCAAAAATAGCCCTGGTGTTTAACTATGACAGCTAGATGTGGGCCTTTCCCATGCAGAAGCGCTATACTCCAGAAGCCCGGGGACAAACGACAGGTGATCAGGGTTTATGGCTGACCATTGCAGGAAACAGAACCCTAGGCTAAACCTGTTTCGGATCCAGCAAAACACTTCTTGCATTCGTAAGACTACTGTAGATCGTGCCTTTAGAGAGTCCTGACCCAATTATCTGCCAGTGCATTCCTAAACCGATTTGAATGTCCCATATTGCAGAAAGGCATACATCAAAAACCCCATGACATGAGCAGAAAAGGCCCATATGTCAGTATAACTCTTCCAGCATGCTTCTCATCTCTCTCTCTCTCTCTCTTTCTGTCCCCTTCGCATGTGAGTTCCATCTTTCTGGCTCCCCAGCTCCTGTATGTGTCTTGCTCCCTCCTTGCCGCCTTCTCTCCCCCCTCCCCTCTCCTTCAGGGTTTCCTCCTGCCGTACACCTGATACTCAATCCTGGCTGAGTTAATGCCTCTTGCTCAGATCAGATGTGGCTTTGGGGGGGGTCATGTGACAGAAGAAGGTTGCTATAAATATAGTTACACCCTTCCATCGCTGCCCCCAGACGCCTTTGGGGGCAGGAAGAAAAGAAAGCGAGACGGGCAGAAGGAACAGGGGAGGGGAGGGAGGCAGAGAGAGGCCATGCTGCGGGCCGGGCAGCTCACGGGGCTCGGCGTTTGGCTTGCAGCGGCCTTAAGTCGGCTCAGCGAAGGTTGAACGCGGCGCCATGGAGCATTCGGGGCGCAAGGCGGGTGGTGTCCAGAAGGACACGGCGTTGTGGGGTGGTGCCCTCCAGTACGACTATGTCCAGTTTGAGCATTGCACCAGTTATGGGATCCCATCGGAGGCGGGCCACGAGACCGGGGGGACTGGGGACAACACGCATTGCCAGGAGAAGCCCTTCAACCATGCTCAGGTAGGGTGGTCAACGGGGGTGTGGAATTGGCTGGCGGGTCTAAATCAGCTCTTGAGCTTTTATCACTGTTTCCCCAAGGAAGGACTTGGCTGAGGCCTGGTACAGCAAATGATGTGGTACGGTTGCCAGCTCCGGGTTGGGAAATTCCTGGAGATTTGGGGGCTGGAGGCTAGTCGGGGCAGGGTTTGGGGAGGGGAGAGGCCTTAGCGGGGTATCACACCATAGAGTCCGCCTTCCAGAGTGGCCATTTTCTCCAGGAAAACTGATCGCTCTGTTTTCTGGAGATCAGTTGTAATTCTAGGAGATCACCAGGCCCCACCTGGAGATTGGCAACCCAGTGAAGTAACAGATTTGTGTGTGTGTGTGCGTGCGTGTGCTATATTGCTAGTGTGTGTGATAATACTGCTAGTGTGTGTGTGCAGTGGTGGTGGTGGGGTCACGTTTTTAATGCTCTCCCATGTAAAAATGCTCTGCAATTAGATGTTTAGCACATGAGGAAGACACATCCTAGCCTCGGTCTTTGCATCCTGTGGAATTTTGAAAACTGTAATCCCTCCCCTGGAGTCCGAAGCAGGACGATCTATCCTACCACCAGTGTTCCCTCTAAGCTGAGTTAGTGTGAGCTAGCTCACAATTTTTTAGCCTCCAGCTCACACATTTTTGGCTCCGCTCAGAAAGGAGGGCTCCAGAGCAGACTAATTTATGCGTAGCCAACTCACAACTTTAATGCCAGTAACTCACAAAGTAGAATTTTTGCTCACAAGACTCCACAGCTTAGAGGGAACATTGCCTACCACCCTGTTCTACGGAACGCATCGGCCAGCCCTGCCTTTAATATGTAACCTCAACACAAAGCCAGCCTCTACGAAGTCGATGGAGGTGACGTGAACCTGAATTTCTCACATCGTGCTCGTTATTGCAACACAGAGATGCATGAGGATGGGCATACAGATGGTAAAGGAGGAAACGAACTCTCATGCAATGAAAGACTGGGGAGGGAAAATCTGAGCAAGGAATGCGGTGCCCATTTTTACATTTCTGGCCTCACTTAGCCCTCTTCGGATGCCACCCCCATGTATGGGAGCTCACAGTCTCTGTGAGGCACCTAATAAGCGTGGTAACCATTTTGTGTGGCTTGGGTGACATGCATGTACATGTGAAACCGAGCACTGGACAACTGGATTCTGGTTTGCTTGTACGGAAGCTGTATGCACATGGGAAGTCCATGCCTTGCCAGATTCCCATGAAATGGTGACCACATATATCTGGTGCATTAGAAGGATCACACACTCCTGACACGGACAGCTGGTGGGCTCCCAGCTTCTGTGGATATAACATCTGAAGAGGCCTATTGTGTTTGGGAGATGTGCAAAGTTTTCTGTCCCACTTCAAATATTGTGAAGCCTTGCATACCACAGGGAGGTGGATTTGTAGCATGAAATTAGCATGCGTGACCAATGATTTGAAGAGGGCTTACTAAGACACTTGGGCAGGTTTCCAGGACATAAACTGGGGAGCTGGTAATTCTGCATTTGTTTGTTTGTCCAGTTATCCGAATAAAAGCTTGACGTTCTTTTGAGCAACACGTGCAAAGCATCTTTACAGCAGTCTTTCTAAAGGCCAAGCTCTCCCTTTTCTCATCTCAAAGGGAACCAAGAAGGTGCCGGCATGTGATCCAGAAGGCCTACAATTCCTAGCATACCACAAGTTACACCCAACCAGTGTTCCCTCTAAGCTTAGTGTGAGCTAGCTCACAGTTTTTTAGCCTCCAGCTCACACATTTTTGTCTCAGTTTGGGAAGGGATGGCTCCAGAGCAAATTAATTTATGCAGTAGCCAAATCGCTCGCTCACAACTTTAATGCCAGTAGCTCACGATGCAGAATTTCTGCTCGCAAGACTCCACAGCTTAGAGGGAGCATTGCACACAACAGGACCTAAACAAATACTATCAGCCATCAGCTCTGATGTACCAACATCATAATTTTCTGTGGAGTACTGATTAGAGCTGACATGAAAATAATCATGATTTGCATGACATTTTTGACAGCTGTCATTGGCCCCCTCCCCTTTTCAGTGACTTTTTTTGAAATGTTTCTCACAAGAACGTTCACTCACTTGTTAACTGTGTCCCCACCTGCCCTCTGTGATGTCACCACGTAGCCAGCTCTCTGGTTGGCCATGCAATGTTGGGACATCCTCCCATTCACTGCATGATCCCTGACTGGATGGCATAATAACCCATGTGTCTCATGCAGGAAGAATTACTGGTGGGAGAGGCACAGGGCATCCCTCGGTTGCAAGGTTTGCACCAAACATCAGTGGATAACCAGCAAAGGAAACAAGGGATCCAAACAGACAAGTTGTTTTTCAGGTGAAGGGAAAGTCTATCACACCGAAATTGCTAGTTTCAGCCTTGGAATTGTAGAATATTTGGTGCAGCCACAGAAACTGAAGACATGGCAACATATTGGCAAGACAAGTGTGCTGCCCCAGCCAGCGTTAACTGTAGTTTAGTAAAACTGCTGTGTATCTTTAAGAGTAGTTGCACCTGGGAATTGTAGTTCTCAGTTAGGGGTCCCAGAAGCTGCCCTCTGACTGGCTCATTAAGAGTAATTTCCTAAGCTCAGAGGCACGAAGATAGTTTTATTGTTCTTTTCCATTTCTTTGTCCATCAACCCTTAAATTGTTTTGAAAAACAAATAAAGGAGAGGGGAAGCCCATCTCTTCTCTCTTCTCTCACCACGGCGATAGAATTTATCTAGATCAGAAAGATGTAACTTCTCTATCCAGCTATCAGCTTGATTGTGAGTAAATGATCTACTGAATGCATGTGAAGTTAAAGACGATTTAAGCTCTCTTCAGTGGTTGTGCGTTGACTCACACCTGGAAAGCGTTGCCTTAGCTGCAGCTCACGCTGGACAGGACAACAAGGGAAAAGTTTGAGGATAAGTGTGGCAGTTGTCTAGGAAAAACTGTGGAAGAATCCAGGAACTCACTGAATCAGCTCCTTCCGTTGTAGATTTGACTCGTTTTTAAAGGATTCTGTGATGCTTTCCACGCAGCAGTGCGGATGTGTGGGTTCCCTGATTGCCAGTGCAACTCCTGAGAAAGTGCTGCGGCACCCGGGGATCCACACGGGGTGTGTGCGTGCGCTCAACTGTTTATCCATTTCTGAAACACAAACCTGTTGTGACTGCAAAGGGAAGCGTATCTGCTTCTGTATTTTATTTTATTTTTTGCATTTAACAAGACTCAAGAGAGAACGGTAGAGGAACTGGGCTGTGGGGCTGGGAACCCAGGACAGTGGCCTTAGCTGCAGCTCACGCTGGACAGGACAACAAGGGAAAAGTTTGAGGATAAGTGTGGCAGTTGTCTAGGAAAAACTGTGGAAGAATCCAGGAACTCACTGAATCAGCTCCTTCCGTTGTAGATTTGACTCGTTTTTAAAGGATTCTGTGATGCTTTCCACGCAGCAGTGCGGATGTGTGGGTTCCCTGATTGCCAGTGCAACTCCTGAGAAAGTGCTGCGGCACCCGGGGATCCACACGGGGTGTGTGCGTGCGCTCAACTGTTTATCCATTTCTGAAACACAAACCTGTTGTGACTGCAAAGGGAAGCGTATCTGCTTCTGTATTTTATAAGGATTCTGTGATGCTTTCCACGCAGCAGTGCGGATGTGTGGGTTCCCTGACTGCCAGAGCAACTCCTGAGAAAGTGCTGCGGCACCCAGGGATCCACACGGTGTGTGTGCGCGCACTCAACTGTTTATCCATTTCCACTTAACCACGACAGCAAACTGGCTCTCTGGGGGAAAGCCCAGGACTGAAAGGCCCTTCGGAATCGATGGGTGTTCAGTTTTAGGACAGGAAAAGACACTTTGGGAAGTGGAGAGAATGGAAAGGAGTCTGAACTTTGTGTGGCGACAGCTACGTGTGGCATCCAAGACAGGAATAGTAAATGGAAGACCTTCTGAGATCGCCGTGGTCCCGCAGGGGGCATTATGTATTCAGGCTATATTGGCGTTCCCCCAAGTGCCGAGGCTTCCCCGGCTTCCCTTTGTGCCTTTCCTTAGCAGTGTCGAGAACAGGTGTTTTATGCAGAGTGTGGAAGGTTTTTTCTTTTTCCGCCCAAAGCCTGATTCTCATTTCTTGGGCTCAGCAATTCACCTCCTTGATACTCGATGTTGATGCCCGCCTGATATTTGCGGCGCGTTCTCGTGTTGCTTCTTAGTCATCGTTTAGCCAGCTCTTTTTAATCTTCTTCCTCAGGCCAGTCCCTCCAGCTGCTCTCCAGGATCTCCGGCAATTTTTCGGGACCTTCCTGGCACGGCTCCCGCTGGGTGGCATAACGGCCTGCAGCTGGCCTTCCTTTGCAGAACGAACGAGGTGTAAGGTACTGGTTCTGGGGGTCCAGATCTTTCTTTAGATAAGAGCTGGGCTATTTTGGGGCAGGAACGCACAGAGAACGGAGTTTCGGCTGGCTCCCGAGTTGGCCACACCCAGCAGGAACTCATTAGCATAATAGGCCACACCCAACAGCAGGAACTCGTTAGGATTGGCTACATTAGGGATGTGTGGCCTAACATGCAAAGGAGTTCCTGGTACCAAAAAACAGAATAAGAAGCAAAAGGTGGGTGTGGCTGGATGACCACACCGCTGGTAACATGGGGTGTGTGGCCTAATATGCTAATTAGCTGCGTTATCATGGGTGTGGCCTAATATGCTAAGGAGTTTCTGCTGTTGGGTGTGGCCTGTTATGCTAATGAGTTCCTGCTGGGGGTTTTCTACCAAAAAAGCCCTGGTTAGGAGAGAGCACTTGGCTTTAATGCAGCAGTCTTGAATCTACCATGTGCTTGCAGGACTACAAAGTTCCACAGAGCCACATTTCGGTTTGGAACAAAATGAACTACTTTATTCTAGAAATGCATGCCTGATAGTGCAGGGTAGAGATACAGAGACAGTTTCTACGCCATCTAACTAGAAGATGGATGCAGATGCCGAGAGGCATCCCCATCTTGTGGACATGGAAGTTCCACCACCCTCAGGCACCCCCAGATATCCAGGAATTACCCAACCTGAAGTTGGCAACCCTATGAATGTTATTTTCTGAATGATTCCAATTCTGCTACTTTTATTCTTTTTTTTATCAATTGCCTGAAATCCATAAAATTGTGTTTTCCCCACCAGGGAGACGAACAACACATTCCTAAGCAGAAATGAGGCTCATTGTGTTCAATATGGCTTATTCCCAAGGAATTGGGTGAGAGAAGTCCCATTGAACTCAGTGGAACTTACTTCTGGGTATGCATATTTATGCATGACAAATGAGTATAAAACTGATGTGGAGAAATGCCCTCCACCCTAGAAGCTACCTTGATGTTTTACTAAGTGAGGCTGCACTCTACACAGGATCCAGAAGCTTCAAGGCTGGTAAAAGACGAGCAAAAAGAAAATTACAGGAGGTGAGTCATCTCTCCCTCAAGCACAGAGCATTTCAGCTGTTAGTTATGCAAATGGCTCTGGCCAAAATAGAACGAAAGGTTTACCATCTAACACCTGTGAAAGCAAAAAAAAGGCTAGATAGTATTTTCATCCTCTGAAGGCAGAAAGGATTGATCCCAGAGGGGGGCAAACTCTCAAAGGAAGATTATAAATTCTCAGGACATGAGAAAGAAACTCTCTGGTCTGAGGGCTTTTGGCCTGGGAGACACAAGCCGTGCAGGACTAGGTCTTTACCTAGGGACTTCATCTTGACCACGTGTTGAATGTCAAATGGGAGAGATCTTAACTCTGAGAATGAAGGTAACAAAGGACTTTTAAAGGCTGCATCATCAAGAATTACTAGCCTATCCTAATTAAACATTGGTTAGCCTAAGTACAGAGTTTAAGGTCAGGAAGATTATTATTTATTTATTTTTTTCAATTTATATCCCGCTTTTCCCATGAACAGGCTCAGGGCGGTGAACAGCAATAAATGGTACAATCTAAAATATCACAATAAAACCAATTAAAAACATTTAAAATGGGTAGTGCAACACATTTAATTCCAGTTTCTACAGCCGAAAAAATAAGTGGGCCGACGCCGAGCCTAACAGTGTTTTTACACTATTTTTTTAAATCCTTGCTCGTCCCGATGCTTTTCCATACCATGTGTACTCTTTTCATTTTTGTTTTTAAAACTTTTCATATCTTTTGAATTCTCATAGCCTGATATCTGTAAACTTACCATGCCTATTTAGGTCCTTTCCCCAAAACTTGGAAGGAGAGCAGTTGAGCTCGCCATCCCTTGAGCACAATATCCTAAAAGTGAAACAGATTATCCCCTCGCTATAGTAAGAGTGAGGTGGGAGATGCAATAACTAGGCAGAGGCTTTAAATGGCAACACAGATGCTGAGTGCTAGATGTACAAATCCATCTATCAGAGATACTCTTTCATATTTGTTGGTTGCAGCAGTTACTACCAGTGTTCCCTCTAAGCTGAGTTTGTGTGAGCCAGCTCACAGCTTTTTAGCCTCCGGCTCACACATTTTAACCTTAGCTCAGGAAGGATGGCTCCAGAACAAGCTAATTTATGCAGTAGCCAAATCGCTTGCTCACAACTTTAATGTCCATAGCTCACAAAGTAGAATTTTTGCTCAGAAGACCCCACAGCTTAGCGGGAGCATTGGTTACTACCTAGACAGAAGTTGGTACCCCCTCCCCAGGAATAAGGGAATGGGGCAGTGTCACCAAGTGGAGACTTGGGACTAACATGGGCTTTTTCTGACCTCCCAGGAACAGGAGGGAACGGGGCTTGTGAGTCCATTCCTTCACACCTATTGTTGAATTTAAGAGAACAGCAAAACTGAAAGTTCAGCTAGTACACGTTCACAGTGTAAGACACAGTAAAAGTCTGCAAGTGTTCTCTGGGATGCCCTTGTGGAAAACAAACTAACTATGGATTTATTTGCAAAACAAAATGTTCACTTAACTCCATTGAAAATACACTTTGAAGGATTTCACCATGTGTCGTTTCCACCAACGTATGTCCTTAAATGCCCTTGTCAGAAGGTTTACTGAGGGAGGGGGGACGTTGAGAAGTCTAAATAGACAAATGGATCGGGGGACACAAAAGCAATGTTTTCCCGAAGACAAGTGGTGCCCCTTTTGTAAAACATTTTTCTGGATAATCCTACAGATTTTGTGCTATACAAAACACAGGTAATTCTAATGTGATAAATTTCTGCTCAAGAAGCACAATGGTCCTTGAGATCACAAGCCGGGCACCCTAGCCAGTTAAAAGAAGAACTTGAGCTATGACTGGTGATTAAGATACCACATGTGCTGGCTTAGTTCCTTTTGGCTCATATATATATGGGGACTTTTGCTCGCTACTGACTTAGGCATGCAAAGGAATTCAGTCTCTCTGTTTTGCAACTAACATTTATGTGCATATGGCCTCATGTTAAACTTTTCTGTGTAGGTTTTGCTATTTTTTCTTTTGCTTTCTGGTAGATTTCAACAGTTCACCCAGCACATTTCCTTTGTAGGAAGTTGTAGTTATTTCTCTGGGGAAGACTATAGTTTTGTAGACAAACAAACAGCCCTCAGTCTGTGTCAGGATACCTTCTCATGTTCTTGACCAGCACATGAAGCAACTTATGTACAAAAGCTCGCAATGCCAGCCATTTCATGTTTTCTCCTGGGTCCTAGGCTCAGAACACTGAGCATGAGATTTCTATAATGAATGTCAATAAATCAAAAGTAGGTTTGCAGCTTTCAGATACACATCTGAACAGCATACTCAAGGTACAGCACAGACATTTTGATGCAATAATTCAGAGCAAGAAGTGTCAGTTATCAGCAGGGCTATTTTTGGGCAGGAACGCAAAGGAACAGAGTTCCGGCTGGCTCCCAAGTTGGCCACGCCCAGCAGGAACTCATTAGCAGAATAGGCCACACCCAACAACAGAAACTCATTAGGGATGTGTGGCCTAACATGCAAAGGAGTTCCTGCAAAAAAAAAAAGGCCCTGGGTTTTGACAACAAACAAGGTAAATAGAATAACAAGCAAAAGGTGGGTGTGGCTGGATAACCACACCTCTGGTAACATGGGGGTGTGGCCTAATGTGCTAATGAGCTGTGCTGTCAGGGGTGTGGCCCAATATGCTGGGCTTTTTCTACAAAAAGAGCCCTGGATCAGAGACTGTTAATAGACAAAATATTGCAAGAGTGCCAGTGTTTTAAGCATGTTCTATTTAAAGTTTAAAAAAATCTTTGTGTTTGTGTCCTTTATAAAGTTTATATCTTCGCTACCTGGCATTACCTTTTATGACACAGGTGGCCCAGCCCAACGAGGTCTCATTTATGTCAGATTTAGCCCGCATAACAAATGAGTTCGACGCCCCCTGCTTTAGGGGCTGTGGCTGACTGGTTACAACAGAGCCAGCTAAAACTTAATCCAGCTAAGATGGAGGTCTTGTTCCTGAGTCATGGGGGGATGGGCATGGGAATCTGACTCCCATCCTTTGGTGGGGGGCCACTGATGCCGGCGCCAACAGTGAGGAGTTTGGGAGTGATCCTGGATGCCTCCCTTTCCATAGAGGTCCAGGTCACCAACGTTGCCAGATCAGCCTTTTACCATCTTCGGCTGGTCAGGCAGCTGGTCCGTTACCATTCCTCCCACGACCTGGCGACAGTGATCCATGCAATGGTCACTTCCAAGCTTGATTACTGCAACTTGCTCTACATGGGCCTACCCTTAAACCTGATCCAGAAGCTTCAGCTGGTACAAAATGCAGCGGTGCGCCTGCTGACTGGGACATCTGTGTGGGCGCACATTCCGCCAGTGCTGCGTCAACTGTGTTGGTTGCAGGTTGAGTACCGAGTTAGGTTTAAGGTTACGTTGGCCCCGGTCACACAGGAGATTTTGGCCTGGGAGAGGGATGGATCGGGGGCGCAGCAAACGGGCGCGAGCACACCGCAACATCTGGGAATCGGCTCGCACCTGTCCCCGATCCGTCCCTTCAGGCCGATAATGCGCTGTAAAAAAGAACCACCCCCAGAGGAGGACTTACCTGGGACGCCGCATCAAGCGCAGCTGTGGGATTGCCGGCGCGCTCTTCATTCGTAGCAATCCCGACTCCCAGGTGAACTGCGCATGCTCACACATGTGCAGTTCGGCTGCCTCGCTTCCCTGTCAGTGGCTTCCCCCCGGCATCTGATCGTGCCGGGGAGGAAGTGCGCGGTGGCTCAGGGGATCTATGTGATCCCACCGCCGCATGTCTCTTTTGGTGCGGCTTTAAAAAGCCGCACTTTGCCCGTGTCCCCCCCTCCCATGTGGCAGGGGCCGTTGTTAACCTTTAACGTTTCTCCCTGAATGCGCCCCAAAGAGCCTTGCACTCTTCAGACCAGCACTGTTTAGTGAACACCAGCCTGAAAGATGTCCACCTTGCCTCAACCGGGGCCAGGGCCTTTTCAGGCCTGGCCCTGGCATGGTGGAACATGCTCTCAGTGGAGATCAGGACCCTGTGGGATTTGTCACAGTTCCGCAGGCCTTTGGTTGAGGTGGCAGATGTAAAATAACATCGGCCTCCCCTGTTTCAAGCACTCCATGGTGCCATTCACATCATGGGCACCATACGCGGTTGATTTAAGGAACAAGAGGTAAGATCTAAGTTTGGACCCAAAATGGCAGTTGGATCAAGCTGACCCAGTTCCAACGGGTAGCCAACGAAGTCTGGCGTTCTATGACATGTCCTTTGGTTCCCTTTGTCCACTGAAACCCTTCATTCTCCCCACATTTCTCTGTACCCTCCCTGCGTTTAAAATTTAGGTTGTAAACTGATTGGGGTAGGCCCTGTCTTCTGTTTGAGTTGTCTTCCTTTATTAGGTGCCTTGTGCCTTTACAGTGCTAAAATAACGGCTGTTGTTAAAGTCTAGTTGTATAATATACAACAGGATTCCCCAACATGGTGCTGTTGGTTGCTGTAGATTTTCCGGGTTTTGTGGCCGTGGTCTTGGCATTGTAGAACCTGACATTTCGCCAGTAACTGTGACTGGCATCCTCAGAGGTATAACACAGAAGGATGGAGTACTCTCTGTGTCAAGCTGAGAAGGAAATGGTAGGCAGGTAATTTATATCTACTCCAGAAGGTGGGGTAGGCCTGAGTCATTATCTTGTAGGAGTTCCCCAGGCTATGAACATGCTAATAGAGGAGCTTTCCTGAGGAGGTTCTTTTGTATGTGGATCGGCTGCTGAAATTCTAATCTTATCTGTAGTGTTATTGTCAGATGTAGAGCCTTTTGTGTTGTTGTTTTTTTCTTCAGGACAGAAGAGACCCCCTCACTTCTGCAGGAGTATACTGCATACCATGCAGTTGTGGACAAGTTTACATCGGGACCACACAGCGTAGCATTCAGACAAGAATAAAAGGACATGAAAGACACTGCAGACTTGGGGAACCTGAAAAATCAGCAGTGGCTGAACATAGCCTAACTCAAACAGGACACAGCATTTTGTTCCAAGACACTGAATGACTGGACAACACTTCCAATTACCGTGTCAGATTGCACAGGGAAGCCTTTGAAATTCATAAACATAAACACAATTTCAACAGGAAAGAAGAGAGTTTAAAAATAAATAGGGCCTGGTTTCCTGTCCTGAAGAAAAACAACAACAACACAAAAGGCTCTACATCTGACAATAGCACTACAGATAAGATTAAAGTTGTGAGCAAGAGATTTGGCTACTGCATACATTAGTTTGCTCTGGAGCCATTCTTCCTGAGCTAAGGCAAAAATGTGTGAGCCGGAGGCTAAAAAACCTCAGAGGTATAACACAGAAAGATGGAGGACTCTCTGTGTCAAGATAACGACTCAGCCCTACCCCACCTTCCTGAGTAGATATAAATTACCTGCGTACCATTTTCTTCTCACCTTGACACAGAGAGTACTTCATCTTTCTGTGTTATACCACTGAGGATGCCAGTCACAGTTACTGGCGAAACGTCAGGTTCTACAATGCCAAGACCACGGCCACAAAACCCGGAAAATCTACAGTAACTTATGAACTACGCCGGTGAAAGCCTTGGACAACAGATGGTGCTGTTGGTTACCATGCGACCTGTCAGTACTTCCCTTGGCGCTTGCCAAGCTTTTCAGAAAGTGGGTGGAGGGGTCATTGTAAGGCTTGTTACTGACTTCCCTCATTCAAATTAAAGAGTTTTCCACTGGAGGATGAGGAGGACTGGTAACCAATGTTCCCTCTAAGCTGTGGAGTCCTGTGAGCAGAAATTCGACTTTGTGAGCTACTGGCATTAAAGTTGTGAGCAGGTAGTTTGGCTGCTGCATAAAATTAGTTTGCTCTGGAGCCATCTTTCCTCAGCTAAGACAAAAATGTGTGAGCTGGAGGCTAAAAAACTGTGAGCTAGCTCACACTAACTCAGCTTAGAGGCAACACTGCTGGTAACCAACTGGGCTTTCCTTAGTCAATGTTTAGTACTGCTCCCCTTTCAGGATTTCCTTCCTCCCGGGAGATCTGAGGAGGGATGTATTCTGTTTGGCTTCGCTACCTAAGGCAGCCATTTTGTGTTTGGCCGTGGTTCCCATGGAAGCCATTTTGGAGTGGTGCTCACTCCCCCCCCCAATTCCAAGGGTGCTTGTAGCCTCAAAAAGTTTGGGGACCTCCGACATACAGTAATGTGTACATCACTCTGTTGTTTTCTATGAAAGGAGAGCACTTGCTGAAAAGACATTGGATTGTCTCCAGGGAACCATAAATGGAAAGAAAAAGGCTGTTCTTCTGCAAATGCTTGCATGGGCGCTAATGGAAGTGCTACAACAGCTAGACCCAATGGCAGTTCTTAATGCTCAAACAAGCAGGAACATCACGGGGGGGTGGGGGGGTGGGTGGGATTTAATTATTTCGCCTTTCTTGAGCACTACGACAGGAGACCCAGTTCTGCTTGCAACCGGGCACTGTTGGAACCAGCCCACTGTTTTTATTCTGGAACATAAACTGCTTCCCATCCATTTCCATCCTATCTGATGCAGTTGGAAATCCACATTAACCTGCACCAACGCCATACTGCAGGCATGTCCTTAATTGTCCCCTTTCTTTATTG
>NW_015169827.1:407226-431154 GCF_001447785.1 Gekko japonicus | reverse complement strand
AAACAGAACATATCGGCTATCTGAAATTCCCCTGTGATGCATGAAGCACTGGGTTAAGAAAATCTCTATAAATAAGCAAACATAGTTCTGTGGTTAATCACAGAATGGTATAACAAATACTATTTCTTATGCTGCCAAATTTGGCAATCTATAATTTCTTAGGAAAACTTCAAAAGGGAAGGTTCATAATAGAACTGGTCAGTTCAGACCCA
Organism: Gekko japonicus; assembly: GCF_001447785.1. Lineage (NCBI taxonomy): Eukaryota > Metazoa > Chordata > Lepidosauria > Squamata > Gekkonidae > Gekko > Gekko japonicus. Next base: position 430,942 of record NW_015169827.1, on the reverse strand, counting down.
TGAAAATCCAGCAGCTGAATAAATACTTGAGAACATAACTACACATTGGTCTTCTTTATAAGTATTACAAAATCTGTACTGATTCCAGTATATCCAAGTCCAACAACTAAGATCAAGATGACTTTGTCTGCAATTGAAGTTGCTCTGCCAGCACAAACAACTGTTGGCAATTATTTTTACAATGATGCAGAAACTGATGTGCAGTTACTTGACTGAGAAAGTTAAATGAGAAACAGTTGCTTTAACTTCAACTGGACAGAGCTGAAAGCAATACAACAAACATTATATGCTTCTGAAAGTTAAACCCCAATATATGTAGTCATATAAGGTAAATCTCATTGGTGAAGGCAGAGTGGGGTTGTGTTTATTTAAGAGCCTGCAAAATTAGAAATGCAAATATTAGAAATCTGAAGTCAGGTGCAAATAAAATAACCTATTTAAAATACAAAAGTAGCTATGTTTGGCTGAGTGAAGCCTTTTGTTTCACTTATCTGTTTGGCATTATGTTCATCAGTAAGTTGTTAATGAGACAACTCTGTTAATATGAGACTGAAATTTGAAATACAGGCTTTGCACAATTCTACATTTCAAGTTCAAATACTAGTTTCACTCCTGCACCTGTACTCAAACAGAAGGGGGAAGTGAAAAATGTATTGCAATGTGTTGAAGATTATATACTTTTAAGACTGAAATATTGGAATAAAAATTAGATGTACATTTAGCACACTATTCTATAATTTAAGTTTAAAACTTGAATTCAACCACACATCCAGTTTCAAAGGAGCCAGGCAAAATGTAAAAACACCACAATGCAATATTTGATTTGGTGACTGAGAAATCACAAATAAATTTGTAGGTATGCCTCTGCAAGAGCATTACACTCAGGAAATAAGAACTTGCTGGTGGTCCCCAGCCCACAAGAAGTCCGTCTGTCCTCGACCAGGGCCTTCTCAGCCCTGGCCCCTGCCTGGTGGAACTCTCTGCCGGAAGACATCCATGCCCTGTGGGAGCTGCTACTTTTCTGCAGGGCATATAAGGCAGAGATATTCCGTTGGGCCTTTGGTTGAAGACAGCAACGGGACTTCTTTTGGCACTCTCATATAACCCCCCGCTCCTCATTACCCTTCCCCCCAGGGTGAGATTGGAGTTAGGATTTTTCTGCCATCTTTTATACCATATATACACTGCTTTTACTTATTGTTATTTATTGGATTGATTTAATGTTAGTTTGTATGAGTTTGTCTACCATTTGTTGTAAGCTGCCCTGAGCCCTACTTGTAGGGAAGGGCGGCCTAGTAAATCTGATTTAATAAATAAATAAATAATTCTCTGTTTAAGGTCTGACCATCAGTTCAAAGTCCTGTTTATGGGGGGAAGGTGTCGCAAGCTGAGCCAGAAATGGCGTAGGGCATGCTGTCAGAGTGTGGAGCAATTAAGATGAGAGCACCAACTCAAGAAGCATAGTTAAGGTCTGCTCCAAGGTCAAGAGTCTAGTCTAAGAGTCAGTCCACACAGCAAGGTCTCAGAATCCGAGGATTACTCATGAAAATGTTCAGGAACAAGATGAAGGCAGAGTCAGGAAATGGTCCAAAGAATCACAGGGTAGAGGCAGGATCTGATACAGTGGTCACAGAGTCAGAGGGACCTCAGTTTTTTGCTTCCACACCTAACAGCCTCGCTTGGCTGGTTTTTATAGCCATATGCTTATAGCCAGCTGCTAGGGAGTAATCCTGCAACTACCCAAGCGACTGGCACTGGGCCAGGAGGTGTGCACTTTGTCGTCTCTTCTGTAGTTCTGTTCATAGCCTTCATCTGTGGTGCTCTAAGGGTGTCGGTGATACTGGAGAGCTGGAAATGATCAACAGAGTTTCACCTGTTGAATCAGGGCTGGAGGGTGTCGGTGGCTCTGCACCAACTGTTGGCTGTGAATCCTGACAAGCCTGCAGCTCACCTTCCTGCTAGCTTCTGCTGACTCAGAGCTCCTCTTCTCCTGAGGAATCCTTGTTCTTGCTGACCCACAACACAAAAAATAAGATTGATTTATTTATTATTTAAATTTATCGACCACCCTTCTCTGAGATGCAAACTACATTGCAATGTGGTCACCAAAGTGAAGTCTTCTGAACATTACAAGAAATCTAACCTCTAAGAAGCACTTATTGGTGTTATTTTAGCTACAGAATACATTGAACAGATATATTTCCAATTTCAGTCAAAACTTCTATTGATATAACATATTATACACACAAACTGACTGCATTAATTTTGCGAAAATCAAGCATAATGTAGGTCAGAAACACTACATTTCAGACACACCAGTCTGCGCAGCTTTAAAAAAAAATCATAGGATTAAATATTATTATTTGCTGTACATTTCAGAGGTGAAAAAGAATGGAACATAAAAACACAGACTAGCCCCGCCCCCTACAAGCAGGAGATTCTCCATCCTTGTTGCTTGCTAGAAATATCTACCACCTCTAGACTTTTTCTAGTCTCTGTAAAGAAAGAGGAACTGAAACAAAACATTTGAGTGGCACAATTGCCAAAATTTCAATGTCCAAGAGAAGTAGATGTTAGACAGTAAGACTTCCTTTATGTGGACACGCTGGTTAAAGATTGTGCTGGTTTTTTGCTTGTCCTGCTGGTTGATAAGGATTGGTACACAATCAGCATAAATTGACATAGGTGAGTTTCTATGGTAAACCCAGGGATGCCCCAAAGTACAATTGTAGAGTTCCTAGTTACAAACTATACTATCAGCTTTGAAAGTTGCCCCACAGTGAGCACAGGGGATTGCCCAATGTATACTTCTTGAGTTTCTGGACACACACTATCAGCTTTAGAAACTTGCCTTCTTTCTCATTCATCTTCCTCATGCCTAATAAGGTAGAGCAAAAGCATGAGCAAATACAGGATATCAGCAGCGGTAGAAAGTGTTAACAGCTGCCCCCCTAAAATTTTAAAATAAACCTTTTTCTCCCTATCTGTTCAATAGATATGCAGAACATATCATAAGGAAAGGTGGATGACTTCCGGTTTATGGAAACACGCAGGCAGACGCAACTCCCAGTCGCTCCGGGGATGCAAACTGCACACCAGCGTGTGGGAGGGGGTCCGACGGATCGCGACCCCCCCCCCGGAGCCTTGGTAAAAGGCTCCTAGCCAGGGGGCTTTTGAGGGGTGACCTCTTCAATGGCGAGAAGCTGGAGAATTGAGGCGCTCCTCCACCCCGAAGGTCCTGCCGCTGAGTGACCAAATGGTACGAGTGCTGCTGACTGGGACAAGCGTTGGAGATTGGGCGAAATAACCGATGACAAACGAGGCCGGTTGGCCAACAACAAACTGTGAGTCAGGTTGAAGCAAGCATAAAGATTTAAAAGAAAGATGCCCCCCTTAAAGAGCTCCGGGAAAGCGAGCGGGGAAGGGGATCATCCCAAACGCACAGACAAAATACACAAAAAAGAGGGGGAGAGCAGAAAAACAAGCATCTAAATCTGTTTTAAGAGACGTACCAGAGCGTAGATAGGCATTTGGGCGAGTAGCAGAGACTTTAGCAACTTTTTGGAAAAGTAAACAAATCCAGAAAGATGGCGGGGAAGAAACCGGAGGAAAAAAAGTTGTTGAAAGCGAAACTAGGGAGTAGTCCTTGAACGGAAGAGACTTCTGAGCTTTCTAAACTGGTGGCTGATTCCTTGCGCCCTCTGCTGGATGAGATGACAAGTATTAAGCAGCAATTGTGAACAATTGGGCAGAGCTTGGCTTCACAGCAAATGCAACTGACTCAATCGTTAAAAGCAACGGAGCAAATGGGAGAGAAGGTGAAGGAAATGGACGCCAGCACTAAAAAAGTTAAGAAAAAAGTGAAGAAGCTGGAAATGAAGCAAGCCATGGAAGAGGCAAATTTGGTCCTGTGATTCCAAGGGGTCCCGGAAATTAAAGGCGAGAATCTGAAGCAACAGCTGAGTAAAGCATTAGCCCCAATGACAGATTGGACAGCGGAATACCTCTACAGCGAGATGGATGTGGTCTATAGGTCATATTAATCATATATCAAGAAAAATAATCTGCCTGGGGAAATAGTGGTCAAATTCTCGAAGAGACATGTAAGAGACTTGATTTTGAAAGCAACTATGGGACCACCCTTGAAAATTGGGGACAACAACATCAGGATTCTAAAAGACATTCCATTTGACATAAGACAGAAGAGAAAAAATTACAAAGAATTAATCCTTTTCTTACAAACAAATGGCTTCAGTTACACATGGTTAATTCCAGAATGCGCCATTTTCAAGCTTCACGATAAAAAAGAAAAGATTGACTCTGTTGTTAAAACACGTGACTTTTTGCGAACACAGCTTGGGGAACCAGAGGAGGACAAAAAGGAAGAAGAAGAAAGCAAATCTGATGGCGAGATAGGCTTGGGGTCTTCAGACAAAGACTCACCCTCTGAAAAGGGGGCAGCAGCCCCCAAAAGTTCATATAAATTGAGGATTAGAAAAGATAAGAATAAATAAGGGCTGAAGGACTCTGACTTGTGCCTGAAAACATTTTGAAATAACTTTGGGATGCTCTGGGGTTTTCTTTAAACAGTTAAAGGGATATATAAACGTTAATTAACTTAGCATAACCGACTAGGTTCATTGTGATAAGCACAATAACAATGTGATAAGCTGATGTATTGATCGCCTACTCTTAGGTTTTTAGTTAGTCATGGGTCTTTTTTCTGTTTCCCTAGATGTAGTCCCCCTTCCCATATTTTCTGTTATAGTTTGTAGTCTGCAAAAAACCAATAAAAAAATTCCCCTTAGGGGGATTAAAAAAAAAAAAGGAAAGGTGGATTACATTTAGATGAAGGTGGCGTGAAAACTGGTGGAAGGAACATTAATAATTTGTGGTATGCAGATGATGCAGTGGTGACATTACTGACAGAAAATAGTGAAGACTTGAAATAACTGAAGTAACTACTGATGCAGGTTAAAGCAAAAAGTGTCAAAGCAGGATTACAGCTGAACATCAAGAAGACAAAAGTAATGACTACTGAGGAATTACACAAATTTACAGCTGACAATGAGGAAATTGATATTGTTAAAGATTTTCTATTCCTTGGCTCCCTCATCAACCAAGAAATTAGAAGGAGCTTGAGACTGGTAAGGGCAGCCATGAAGGAGCCAGGAAAAAAAAGTATAAGAATGTGTTGCTGGCGATCAAGATAATTCATGCCACAGTGTTCCCCTTTACTATGTGTGGGTGTGAAATTTAGACAATGAAGAAACCAAAGGGGAAGAAAGTTGATTAATTTGAAATGTGATGTTGGATGACAGCTTTACAGAAAAAGACAAATAAGTAGGTTCTCAATCAAATCAAGCCAGAACTCTCCCTAGAAGCTAAAATGACCAAACTTTGGTCATATTTTGGTCACATTATGAGAAGATGAGATAATGCTATGAAAAGTTGAAGGAAGCAGGAAAAGAGGAAGACCCAACATGAGATGGATTCACTCAATTAAGGAAGCCACAGATCTCAGTCTGCAAGGCCTGAGCAAGGCTGTAAATGATAGGAAGTTTTGGAAATGACTTGATGACACTTAACACACATTCAGAACTGTAAAACTCACAAGTGTATGATTTAAAACATTCAAAACTGTAAAACTCACAAGTGTATGATTTACTGGTAGAGTTTGTAAATGGGAGATCTTTCCAAATACTATGGTAATATTTTCAGAGGAGGTACTGGAACAGGGCTTTTTGAGTAGGATCTGTTGTGTGGAAGGTTTAGCTCCTTACGGAGCACACTAAGGCAATCCAGTTTCAACAATCTTGGATCATATTACACTCTTATTATGCTGAATTCTGTATTATTATTTTTCGTGAAATGGATTACTTTATTTTTTGTAATTGTAATATTTTAATAGTGTTAAGATGATAATAGAGCAGCACTGTGGTATAGTAAGGGTGCTGGCCTTGGAGCAGTCAAACCTTGCTTAAAATTCCTGCTTTGACATGAAACTAATAGAGTGACTTTGGACCAGTCACATTGCCTCAAAGAACACTGTCAGGATGAAATGGGAAGACATAATGTAATCTTCCTGGAGAAATGGCAGGATGAGTAAAAACACCTAGTTATATTATGCTATTACTGTTGTAACTTACATACTTTGGGGTCCCTTTGGGAGCCTTTCGGAGGGGTTATTCCCGGAGGCACTTAAGGAGGCAGTTGTGCACCTCTCCTGAAAAAGCCATCTCTGGACCCGGCTGAATTGGCCAACTATTGGCTGGTTTCCAACTTGCCCTACTTGGGCAAGATAATAGAGAGAGTAGTTGCAATTCAGTTACAAGGCTTCTTGGATGATGCTTCCATCTTAGATCCATTCCAGTCCGGCTTCCGACCAGGACATGGGACAGAGACGGCACTGGTCGCCCTCACAGACGGCCTCTGGAGGCATCGGGATCAGGGAGGATTGGCAGTGCTGTTGTTGTTGGACCTGTTGGCTACGTTTGACATGGTCAACCATCAGTTACTGATCCAACACCTCACCAACACTGGAGTCAAGGGACTGGCCTTACAGTGGCTCGCTTCCTTCCTCCAAGGTCGGGGACAAAGAGTGGCACTGGGGGGATCAGCTGTCCCAAAGGCACCCACTGGAATGTGGTGTGCCTCAAGGGGCAGTGCTGTCCCTAATGCTCTTTAACATCTATATACGCTGTCTTGCCCAGATTGCCTGGAGGCATGGGCTGGGATGTCACCAGTATGCGGATGACACCCAGCACTGTTGTTGGGGAGTCAGTCTGACTCTTAACCGGAAGATCTGGACTGGGCATTACAGGCCGTGGCTGGTTGGCTTAGACTGAGCCAGCTGAAACTGAATCCCACGAAGATGTAGGTCCTGTGCCTGAATCAGGGCAGTCCGAGATTAGGGATCCCACTCCCGACCTTCGATGGGGCACCATTGGTGCGAGTGACGGAGGTTAGGAGTCTGGGAGTGCTCCTAGACACCTCTCTAATAATGGAGGCCCAAGTAACAGCAACTGCCAAATCAACCTTTTACCATCTTCAGCTGATCAGGCAGTTGGTTCCCTTTCTCGAATGCAACAATTTGGCAACAGTGATCTATATGATGGTCATCTCAAGATTGGATTACTGTAATGCCCTCTACGTAGGGTTGCCCTTGTCTCAAATCCGGAAGCTGCAGCTGGTGCAAAATGCTGCAGCCAGGCTATTGATGGGACTCCCTATTCTGGAGCACATCCAGCCTGTGCTAAAGGCATTGCACTGGTTGCCTATAGCATACCGGATTCGTTTCAAGGTGCTGGTTCTTACCTTTAAAACCTTTTATGGCCAGGGATCTACATACCTGAGGGACTGCCTTTCCCCACATATAGCCCAGAGAGCACTGCGATCAGGAGTTCAGGACCGCTTGGCCCTTCCGAGTCATAAGGAGGCCAGGCTAGTAACAACCAGGGCCAGGGCTTTCTCGGTGGCGGCTCCACTCTGGTGGAATGAGCTCCCAGAAGAGATCAGGGCCCTGCAGGACCTGAAAAATTGGGCTCTTCCACCAGGCTTTGGGAGCCACCGCCACCACTAACAACGGACAGCTTGGATGGGAGAGCCCTGTCCCCCCCCGATCATTAAATATAGCCTGAGCCAGCTGCCTAAGATGACCTATGAAGACTAGAGAGCTGACTGCGAACTGCGTAACAACTACCGCTGTGAAATTACGAAATTATTGATACTAGCACTTTATTATATTTATGGTTTTAGCTCGGTTTAATTTTAATTGTTGTTCCTAATCTACTTTGTGTGTATTGTAAAATTTTTAGGTGTAAGCCGCCCTGAGCCGGCTTCGGCCAGGATAGACATCTAATAAACAAATCAAATCCAAGAACAGCTGAAGCAACCCCAGAGAGCTGCCATTTGACCCTCCCTTCCCTCCTGCAGTTCTAATGTAAATCAGGCTCCTGCACACATGATATTTTGAAGTTTAAAACATTGCTGGGAGCTTCTGCAGCTTCAGAAACATGTTTGGAGATTCATATGTATTTGTACACGTGTTCTACCATAATGCAGAAATGGCATCGACTCAGCCTGCATCAGCAAACTACACACTATGGTTTATTAGGAAAGGCATTAAAAATTAAACAGCCAGCATTGTAATGTGCCCCATTTTGTGTCCACTGTTCTTTTCTCTCTCCATCAAGAGACAGGGTGGGGGGGTTGGACACTTTTCAAAGGCCATTCATTAAAGATTAAACATCCAGCATTGTAATGTGCCCCATTTTCTGTCCACTGTTCGTTTCTCTCTCCATCAAGAGGCAGGGTGGGGGGTTGGACACTTTTCAAAGGCCATTTCGGTTTCCCAGGCTGCCCATAATTAGCATTGATGTCTTCAAAAGAAGATTGGACAGATTCTTGGAGAACAGACTTACTAAGCAATGATAAGTTAAAAAGGGACTTTCCACATCCAGAGGTAGTAAACCTCTGAATACCAGTTCTAGAAATATTGTATCACTTTGCTTCATTGCTTTTTGCCCCAGCCCTGCTTCAGTGCTAGCAGTGAGTGTGGATATTTTTTTAAAAAATCTGAAAATACTGAAATTACCCACGTACAGTAAGTGTGGGAAGGGCTGGAATTTAGTTCAGTCCCAGTTTCTGTTTAAAGAGTAGAACAAAGTTTTAGTCCAGTGGCACCCTTAAGACCAACAAAGTTTAAAAAGTAGTTACTCACCTATTCCTCTATATGAATATGTAGACGTCCTCACTTGCCTAGTTTGAACTTTAATTTCATAAAATAAGGCCTTTGCCCCAAATAAACTTATAACTGCAGTTCACACAGCAGTTGAGCTCATACATCTGGGGAGGGAGGAAATCTGAGTTTTAACTTAAATATGTTATTAAGGCTCTATTAGGAGGGGGGATTTGAGGTTTTATTGTTAATGTTTTAATTATGCCTTGAGGCATGAGGAAACAAGGAATATCTTTAAGTAGGTAAATAAATATTCTGATCTTAACTTCTGCAGTGTTGCCTGATAGGGTAAGGACAGGCATGCCAAAGCCAGCTGTAACTGTCCCTTCTCACCTGCTTGAGGTGACCCACCAGTGCCATCATGCTTTCATATGGCATTTGGGCTTGCCATGGCAATGCTGCCCAAATTTTAAAGTAGGTGGGTTGGAGGATGGTGGTTTTTGTTTTTAGTGATGCACAGGCATCACTCATAACCTATTGGGCAGTTTTTATCCCACCCAGCCCAATTTGATTTTTTAAAATATAATCATGGATATCCCCTGCTTTGCAAAAACTTATATTCTAGCCAACTGGTATGGATTTGTTTGATCCACATGCTGGGCCAAGCCTGGCTATTAAGATACAGTATGTTGCCATTGGCTTTGAAATAGGACAAGATGGGTGGGGCAGGTAAAGATAAAGGATGGGGAAGGAGAGCTTGATGCAAGACTGTTCTGTATTCTCTACGTAAATGGAAAATATGTTATTAAACTTTAAAGACAAATAGACAACAAATCAGGAAACACTTAAAGGGGAAAGCACAGGCTCCTCTTGTCTCAGAACCCTTCACACATCATGTACTTTAGGCTCTACCCAGGTGTTATGTAGTGAGCCTAAGCCTTTCCTCTTGCTGCCCCTAGAATGGGCTGAACTTGCTTCTCTAGATGCCTGGATCCAGGAACTAACTTATAGATAAGCAGTGTAATGTAAATAGCCTATCACTGGGAGTGTGTGTGTGTTGGGTGTGGTGTTTTGCATGCATATAAGCAGCCCTGCTAGCTTAAGAACATAAGAGAAACCAATGTTGGATCAGGCCAATGGCCCATCTAGTCCAACACTGTCACACAGTAGCCAAAATTACCAGGTGCCATCAGGAGGTCCACCAGTGGGGCCAGGACACTAGAAGCCCTCCCACTGTTGCCCCCCCAAGCACCAAGAATACAGAGCATCACCTGCTAGTTCCCTCTTGAAGCCGTCCATGCCTATAGCCGCCACCTCCTCCTGTGGCAGTGAATTCCATGTGTTAATCACTCTTTGGGTGAAGAAGTACTTCCTTTTATCTGTTCTAACCTTACTGCTCAGCAATTTCACGGAGTGCCCATGAGTTCTTGTATTGTGAGAAAGGGAGGAAAGTACTTCTTTCTCGACCTGCTCTATCCCATGCATAATCTTATAAACCTCCATCATGTCACCCCTCAGCCGCTTCTCCAAGCTTCCTCTTATGTTCTGCTGAAATCACTTGATAAACCTGAGCTGATCACTGCAATGCTTCTAGAACCAAGTATTTAACACCAGGAAACCTGATGCAGCAGTCAGTCTTTGGGGTGCCACAAAATTGCTTTCTAGTTTTATTTAACGACAAGCAATGGGCACCACTCCAGCAATCTTACTTTTTTTTCTTTAAAAAAAAATCAAGATATAAAAGTGCTGGAGAGAGGATTAGGAAAGTTGAGATAATCTTTTCCCACGGGCAAGTGCCTCCTGCCAAGCTTCAGCTGAGGGAAACACTTTTACAACTTCACTCTAACCTTATTTGCATACTGGCACAATTCAAAGCGAGGTCCCCAAGAGGCCGAGGCGGGAGTCGGCAAAGGCCGGTCTTAAGTTGTTCATGGAAAGGCGCCCACACCGCAGCAGCCACTCGAGAGAACCGGCTATGCAGGGCTTAGAGGGAAGGAAAAGGGGGAGGGTGGCTTTTCAAATGCCCGCTACCCCGCGAGGAAGCGGCTTCTTCAGGTACGGCGGCCAGAGCAAGGCCGAGAGGGGGCCTGAGGCGGCCGGTTGAGGCTCGCGCAAACTGGGCTTTTGAGCCTTGGAGAGTCCCTTGCTGAGGGCAAAGAAACAGGGGAGTGAAGAGGATAGGGAAGGAAAAGGAGGAAGAAAAAACGAAACCAAGCCCAAAGGGATAGTTCCTTGGGGGGGAGGGGCTCCCAGAAACTGAGGAAAAGACGAAACTACAAATCACGTCGTCTTTCCCGCTCCTCTCCACCGCACAGCGAGGCCAGCAACCCAGCGCGCGTCCCCCACGCCCTTTCCCTTTTGGGGAGCAGCGGTGGCAGCAGGTGAGCGCGTCCGGCCAGAGCTGAGACCGGAGGCGGAGCGCGCGCGAGGAGGGGAGGCGCGAGCGTGCAAAGGGCGGGCGGTCCCGAGGCGGAGGCAGCTGAAACTCGACGGGCGCTCTTTTTTTCGGGGCAGCGCTCTCGACCTCGGAGCGCCGGGCAAGTTTGGCGCGTCCTGCCCTGGTGGACCCCGCGCGCAAAAGGGTGAGTGACTCCGGCGGCTTTTCTTGGCAAGGCCACTGCGCGGGTGGGGGGGGGGGGTAGAGGAAGGCGCTGTTGGGCATGGTAGTTCCTGCCCCGCCTAGCCCCTCGGTGAATGAGGAAGAGGCGCGGGCGGCATCGCCTTCTCTGGTGGTTTGAAGAGACTCGCTCGCAGTTCCGCTCTCCCCCCTTCCCCCCGCCAAACCACTGACGGGTTAACTGGCGGAGCATCTCTTCGCCCTGCTTCCCGAAGCCCCTTCACGCCTCGGCGCCGAAGCAGCTCCTCGCTCTCGAGAGGACGAGTTCGACTCTCGCTTTGGGCTGGGTGACACGCACTTTGCGAAAGAAGCTCGGCTTCTTCCTGCTTCCCCTTTGCAATCGCGGCGAGTCTGGGACGGGGCAAGGCAGAGACGGGGAGAGCTGAGCAGGTAGCGCCCGCCGTCGCCGGAGTTTCCCAAGAGCGGTCTAGACCCGGGCTGCTCAATCGACCATCTGCCCGAGGACTGGTTTCCCCCGGGACTTCCTCGTTTAGGAGCCTCCATCTTTCCTTAAAGTAGTCGGCCAAACTCATGCAAATCAAATTGTTTTTAAAGGGGGAGTGATTTGTTCGTGGTAGGTTTTCTTTGCAGTTTACGCTGCCTACTTGTATAATGCTGATCCTTTCTCGTGTTTCCGGTTCCTTATCTTATGAATGATCCAGACTTTTAAAAAGTGAAAAAGAAGTGTAATGAGCCTTTCCCCAGAAATCACGTTTCAAAGGCTGGTCGTCTTTCTTGTCAAGCAAAATAATATCTTAATCTGGCCTTTGCAGCCATCTAAATCTGTCCAGGAAATTGGGGTAACTTAAAAGGCTGGACATTTCAGCCACACAAGAAGACACATAATGGCAGGATATTTGAACTTGCAAGTATTAAAATGTAAACATCCCCAATGGCTTTGTGATAAGGAAGAAACATTCAGGCCTTTTCCATTCTGAGCTTTACATTTTCACAGCAGCACATGATTATTTAGGAAGGGGTGATTGACAGCTGTGTCAACAATTTTTCTCCCTTTCCCAAAATACTAGAACTTGAGGGTATCCAATGAAACTGACATAGGGTAGGTTCAGGATGGGAAAAAAGGAAACACTACTTTACATAGAGAATGATTAAAATGTGGGATTTGTTGTCAGAAGATGTAGTGATGGCCACAGAAATAAACAGCTTTAAAAGGGGGTTAGATAGATTCACAGAAGATAAGTCTAGCAATGGCTACTAGCCATGGTGACTGAGGGGAAACTCCACACTAAGCCTCTGAATCCCAGAGCCAGGAGGCAACATCAGGTGAAGGTCTTGGCTTCTGTGTCCTGTTGTTGGCTGTCCAAAGGAAGTGGTTGGCCACTGTGTGAGGCAGGATGCTGGACTAGATGAACCATTGGTTTGACCCAGCAGGGCTCTTCTTATGTTCTAAACACAATATTCAGAGGGTTGAAAACGGAGTTGTATTTTTTTTATGAAGTATGTCTTTTGATCTCTGTTTGGATAACATACCTGTATCCTACTGGGCTAAGGATCACTCCCATCTTTATTTCTCTGTCTCAAGGCATCTCAGAGTCCTGTAACTGGAGACTGCATTTTGAGTGGTTTGTAATTAGGAAGGGTTGGTTCCTATAGGTCACTTTGGTTAGAGGCCACAGGCATTTTTCTTGTTCTGTTGTTTGAGCTGGAGGGGTTGTTTACTTTCCCATTAAGTGGATAGTCAGGTTCGGTTTGCTTTGTTTGTGCCATACATGTTGTACACCTGTTCTGTACTTGGGACACTCTTGATATCCATTGTGTTTGTTGATCACTGGGAAGATAGTACTGCCTTTAGGCAGAGGGCTGGACTGCTGTTTGACCTCTTCCAGTTCTATTAACCTGAATCTTGCAATCATCATGGCACTATACCAGCATTGCTGGGGAATTTTTGCTGGCATTGCAGAGATATATACCAGTGGTTGCCAAGTTTCATTTTCCAAGAATGAATTCCATACATTACAATTATAGTGCTTTGGTGTATCTGCAGCAGTAAGCAAAGGCTAAAGGGTGTTTGTGGCGCCAGTGCTGCAAGAGTTGGTTGCCTGTATGCTTCATGTCTTTTTTTGGGGGGGGGCTGTAGTACAAAATAATTCAACAAATTGAGTAATATGTTTGTTCCTTTCCTGTGACAGTAGCAATTATATATCTAAATTAAATAGCTGAATGGTTTAAGCAAGTATGGTAGTCCAGACTTGGACCATAAAATAATTAGTTCCAGGAAGCATAGCAAATCCTGCGTGGGGAACATAGAGGGGAGTTAATAATTTAGCTCATAAAGCATGGGAGTATTGTGGAAAGTTATAACTTGCTTATCCTTAGGTCAAATTTAATGTAGATCATTAAAACCTTGTATCATCTGGTTTATAGGAGCATGAAAGTAGTGTATTAAAACAAATGCAACCTATGCTGAATGTTCTTAGTAATTTTACTGATCAATGCAGCCTGATGGATAAGAACACTTATTTCTGATTAGAGGACCTATTCACATGTTACAGAGATTTTCCTCTCCTATCGACATGTATTCTGGGGGTTCTGTGCTTGAATCTGTTAAGGAGTATGTTGGCCAATTCAGATTAGGACCATGGTGAATGGGGACTGAAGGCTTCAACCCTTACTCCCCGCCCCCCACATCATTATCCAATTTGAATCAGATTTTTCCTCATACATGGAATTAATATTTTGTACTGAGCTCCCAGAACACATCTGGACTACAGGACCTTAATGTACAAATTGGCTTGCAGTGTCTATATTGGAATGGGAGAGGACTTGCTTAAATACAGACATAATTATCTTGAATATATGTTGTAAGAACAGAGCTAGTGTGATGTGATGTAGTGGTTAGTGGTCTAGGACTGGAAGACCCAGGTTCAGTTCCCTGTTCTACTATGGAAGCTTGCTGGGTGACCTTAAACCAGTCACTCTCTCTCAGCCTAATCTACTTCTCAGGGTTGTTGGGAAGTAGGGCTGCCAAACCGCGGCGGGGGATCCGTGTGTCGTCGCAGGATCGCTGCCGTGGGGGGACAGCGATCCGCATTGCACCGGCGTCGCCAGGATGTGACGCTACGCCTTGCCCTGGCAATGGGACTCCAAACAGCCCCGTTGCCAGAGCGACATGTAGCGTCACATCCTGGCGACGCCGGTGCAGCGCGGATCGCTGTCCCCCCGCGGCAGCAATCCTGCGATGACGCACAGATCCCCCGCCACGGTTTGGCAGCCCTATTAATGGGAAGATAAAATGGAGGAGAGGAGAACTGTGATATTTAAGCCACTTTGGGTCTCCATTGAGGCAATTAAACTTTGTTGGTCTTACAGGTGCCACTGGACTCAAACTTTGTTCTGTGATGTACTTAGTATGTTTGTGCCATTTGTTGTGGAATACTCTAACGAACTCAGAGACATGGAGGGGACAGAATGAAATGTGTGGAAGAGGGGGATTTATTTTGTTTCCTTGCAAAGGATGCCAGTATTCCCAGTGATAACCCTTTTCTTGAGTGCATAGGCTGCAGAGTTTTGTCTAACCAATTGATCAATGAAGTGATTAAAATCATTTGAAAGGTAACCCTAATTAGCTATAAAGCAGATCTGTAAAGAGAAGTTAATTTTTAAAAAATACAAGTACTTACAAGAAGGGTAAGACTAGGCATTTCTTTCTCACACAGGAGGGAATTCCTCTTCTGTAGCAGTGTGTGCATAATTTGAGAACAGAATATGTTTTTTATTGAGAAATAATGTTTTATAAGCATATTTATGGAGAATAGACTAAGCTTAGATGAATACAATTTATTTAAGTGGCCAGCATCCTTTTATGAAAATGATGCACTGCGCTTTGTGGATAATAATCTCCTGGTGATCCCTGGCCCCAAAAGCATTTGTTTAGCCTGAGCCAGAGTCGACTGAACAACAACAACAACAGACCCTTTTCAGCTCTGGCCCTGGCCTGGTGGAATGCTCTTCCAAATGAGATCTGGGCCCGACCGAATCTGATGTAGTTCTGCAGGGCCTGCAAGACAAAAATGTTCTGCCAGGCCCATGGTTGAGGCAACGAAGTTTCCATCTGAATTGTCGTCCCCCAGCCCCTTCTCTGTCATCCACCTCTTCATTATATTAGTTTTTATTCATCAGCACACAGGCTGCGCAACCTCACTTGGATAACTTATGCAACTTGTGCCTTATATTGCCATCTGACGACTTTTAAACGTACTGTTGTGATAATCGTTTTTAATAGTTAATTTATAGTATTGTTTTAAAAGTGTTGTTACCTGCCCTGAGCCCTGCTGTGCAGGTGAGGGCGGGCTATAAGTCCAGTAAAATAAATAAATAACATGTAATCTTCCATTGAGTTGCCATTTATTACAGAGCAGTTGGCCTAAAAGACAGCCAGTGTGGTGTACTGATTAGACTGTCAAATTAAGTGCAAGTTCGAATCCCTGGTCATCCATGGAAGTTTGCTGAGTGACCTTGGGACCGGTTCACAGACTCTCAGCCTAACCTACCTCAAAGGCTTGTTGTGAGGATAAAATGGAAGAGAGGAAAACAATGTAAGCCTCCTTGGGTCCCAATTGAGAAAAAAGTGTGGGTTATATAAACTAAGTAAATAAATAAAAGGTTAGGACAATACTATATAGTATGTCCTGTGCTAAAGAGGTAGCAAGGATATGTTCTTGGTTTCCATATCAAAGTTGACACTTGATAAAGCACAGTACAGTCTCCCTGAAAAGCAGTGGGCCGTGAGATGTCCCTTATCTTCTGAAGAACTAGTGTTCTTTTATATGTGTGTGTAGCACTTCCTGTTCATTTCTTATAAATGTGTGTTATCAGAATGCTAGAATGATAACTGTCAGTTATGCAAATAGTAATGGTAAGCTTGAGGATTGGTGGGGGAACGGTGAGTACAGATGCAACATGGCTTCCAAAAATTAGTGATGTATCGCACTCCCATCTTGTAAATCAAGGCACTTTTAAATAGAAATATAAAGCTTGGAAAATATATTTCCATGCTCAAAGTATTCTTGTTTTCAGAGTTTGATATTTCTCTGTAATTTTTAGGTCAACATTTAAGTTTTTAGATTCAAAGACAGAAGATGCATGCTGAAAGTGTATAAAACATGTTAATAAGTGTCTAAATCTCACTATGCTGAAAGTGTATTAAAGCACACTAAATGGTAACCTAAAAATACAAAACTGTGATACTGTCTATAATTCATGCATTGAGTAGCTTTGAGGAAGTTCTTGGCATTAATCATGACGCTTTTGGATAAACATGGAAATACATGTACAAACAGTATATAAAAATCTATTAATATATAAACAAGTTTATTTGGGATTGAAGTCCTGTTGCATAAAATAAATTTATGTATAAACAAAGCTTGATTCATTTTAAATGAACTTTTCTAAAGCTGTAAACATGTTTTTACTTGGGGCAACCTTCATACGGCAAATACCAAGTTTCTGACATCATCTGATTCTTAAAGATCTATTATTGACATTTTAATATTCAAATTCATTATTTTTTTTAAACCAATCATTTGGTTCATAAAAGATTTTCAAATTATTATGGGGGAGGGGTATTCTGTGCACAACCTGCTTGCTTATTTATAGAATTTTTAACCTCCCTTTTTCGAAGCTTACCTATGCTGCTTTTTAAAAAACCATATCTTCTTTACTGTTATTGCCATGGCATTGAGGCATCGTTCAGATGCCATGCTAAGCAACAGTTAAACTCCAGTTTCTGCAATGAGGATGAACATGACTTGTTCACCATATATCTGTGTTTCCCTTGCCCATCTCCCCCCCCCTCCTTTCTTACAGAACACATAGAAACAAACTCAAATCGAAAACAAGCTCTAGTTTCCTGCCTGGGACAAATTGGAACTTGTGTTTTCTCTAGAAACTAGAATTCTAACTCAAGAATCAGTCCTACCTATGCATTGTGCCCGTACAACAAGTAAGTTAGGCTGAGAGAAATGGTTTCTCCATCTTTGTGGCTGAATGGATCTGGATCTCCTGGATCCTAGTCCACTGTGGCATACTGGCAACACCACCATAGCTTAAGCTGCCTTGGAGGAATGTTATAACAGAAAAAGAGAGAAACCACGTTTAAATAAAATTAATGCGCTCCCCTGGAATATCCTATCTAATCTAAAAGAGCATGAACAAGTTCTAGAAGGAAAGAGTTGAACTGATAAAGAAGTTCAGAGTCTAACACGGGCTCTTCAGGGAGTCTTTGGAATGTTTGTTGTTGAAAGGTTGTTTTTTTTCAAGAGGAAGCTGGTAAGCCAGCTGTCAAAGATAGTGCTGGGTGGGCGGGTGAGAAGATTTGCATGTGGTATCTTCTATTGAGATGCTTTTGTACAGCAAAATGTTACTGCTGTTCCTCTATAGTTTTGGGGCATGTTGTCTTTCAGACCCGTTGTATTTAGACACAAATTTATAGAAATCCATGAAGCTGTACATTGGACCAGCCTTGCCTACTGATCTGTATCTTGGAATGTAGTAAATTATGGTGTTGTTCCTGCAGTTGAGCAGGACATAGATTCTACAAATAAAATAAAATCTGAGCTGAAAAACTACTAGGCACTCAGTCGCTGAGACCAGGGGTAGACTTAGAAATTTCCCCAGTAGGCTGTTGCCCTGGAGGGCCACTGGTAGACAGAAGCAAACTGGGCCAGTCATCAACTAGTCTGTCAGTGCTGCAAGGGCCACTTGTCTTGGACCTATTCAGCTGACCCAGTGGTCAGGTTCTTTTATCTGCTACCTCCTCCAATGGTGCTGCTGTTTGTCAGTGGTTTATAGGAGGCAGGAACAGGTGAACTGACACCCATTGTTGGGCTAAGACTGAGCTTCAGAGGCAGCTAGTGGTGCAGCAGGGACCACTCAGCTAGGTTTGCTAGACTGTTCCTAGCCTAGATCACTTAGAAGTGATTTTTTTTTCCAGGCGTGAATCTCTTGCAGGATCCGTTTCATAATCTGTGCAGGGCTGAAACTTGTTTTGGTTTGGTATGGGAATGTTTCATTAATTATTTTCCATGTTACAACTGTCTGTAATGGTAGTTTGGAAGAATAAAGAAGAATCCCCCATTTGATTTTATTTGAGGGGGGGAAGAGCTTTGCAGTTAGTTGCAAGGAACAAAATATCTATGGCCCCGGTCACACGGGCTGGAAACTGCGGGGGTGGGGGAGCGTGGCTGTTTGCCCTGGAACAAAGTAATGTGCAGCAGCCCAATCAGACGTCCTGTCGAGGTCCCGTGGTTAGGCGTTAGGTGTGGCAAAGAAGCAGCACGGCGCGTTCACACCGGCAATCGCGCTGCGCTGCTTCTGTGGCAAATGGGATTTGTTGTTTGTCTCACCGAAGTTTGCGCGTGTGCATGATCGTTTGTGTGCATCCTTTGGGGACTTAAAAAAAATAATCTGGTTTGCAAGGGGACATGGGCAGGTGCCGGATGCCACGGGATTCCAGCGGAAACGCGATCAGATGCCCGCACTTGCCCCGTGTTTTCCAGAAACCAGTACATCGTAAGTACTAGTTTTTTACTCCGCATCTTTGGCAGGAAGCCACGGGTTAGCCACGGGAGCACTACGCTTCCCAGATGTTAAAATCCACCTATCATCCGTATCTGTAGCGTGGCAAATGCTCCGTGTGAACGGGGCCTATTATCCTTTTTTTGACAGCTTTTAAAGAAATGCTTGACATAAACAATAGTACTGAGAATCTGACTTATTCAGGCATCTTTGGAATTTTAAATACAGCTACATGCATTGAAGGACAAACATGATAACCATGTAGGGCAATAGCATGGCTGCCAACCATGCCCATGTGTGCTCCTTTTAATGTAGTTGTTACTGATCAGCCACTGTAAATGTAACACCGGTTTCCTCAAACAGAAACTCAGGGCAGGTTAGCATAGATAGACATTTGGTTTTTGATATTTTCGTTCTGTTGAGTTTGAATTACTGTGCAATTTGTTTACCACAAAGCTCAGTAATGCGTTTTGGAATACTTATGCCAGGGCACTTTCTCAGGCACGTTTATCTTGTTTTCATGCTGTGATTATCGTTGTGATTAATAGTCTTTGAAATGATCTGTGATGACTATGTCAGTCATAAGCTTCTGTATTGCTACATTTTTCAATTGCACTGCTAAACTGGGAACATGTTAAATGGCTAGCTTTATACAGAACCCCAAATGTGCAGCTGTTTGCACAATCTACTTAGGGATGAAGTCTTTTTAAATAGGTAGGACACTGTTTAAAAAATCAAAAGAGAAAATCAAACCTAATGAGGTAACTTTAGATGCCCATTGACAGGAAAAGGAAAGAGTTTTTTTTTGTGATTGTTGCACAGAAGAGTGCTGGTCTTAACTGTGTTACAGTGCCGGGACCTTGACTGGTTGCATCATCCAAATGGCTCTGTGTTTTGTGGAAGATATTTGGATGAGTAGGAGTGAGGGTGGTGTTTTCCTCTCCCTCTATTTTAAATGGAGATTAAATAGGTGGTAGAAAATTGTTTTAGAGCTCCTTGAAAATTGATGTAAAATTAATCTTAACTGTTTGGATAAGGTCCACCCTTCCCCCTCTTTCATTCATTCATTCATTCATTCATTCTCTCTCTCTCTCTCTCTCTCTCTCTCTCTCTCTCTCTCTCCTCCCATCTGTTGTAGGAGTAGGGAAGAGGTCTATGAGAACATTTGATAGTAAGTATTGTATATTACATGTTTCCTTAAAGAGTAAAAGAAACAGTTCTGCTGGTACATTAATAGAAATCTTGTAGGTAGCCAGCAGTCTTGTCTCTCTGATAACTGAGCCTGCCCTATCGAGGAGGGCGGGATATAAATCTAATAAATAAAGTAAAAATACAGTTATGAAGGAAATTTTTAGAAATGTTGGTTCATTTCTCCCTTCTTCCTTTGTAAGTTATAAATTACTAACAGACATCTGTGGGCTAGCTCCCTGATACCATTGTCCACTGAACCCAGTATTTTTGTACAACAGCAACTTGTCCGCCCTTATTTTCAGAGTTAACCATTAGCATCAGCAATAACTTGCCAAAGTTAGAGTTATATCCGCACCAGCATTTTTGAGAACGATAGACATGGTTGCTTTTGTAGCCTTGTTAGAAGTGAGTTTGCACACTAGTTTATACTAACCATGGTACACATGCCGATATATAAAAAAACAGAAGGGAGAATGCAGATATGATGCATGAAGGAGAGAGGCATGCTAGTGAGTTCTAGACTGCTTCTCAGTCTCCTAACCATGCATTATCCCTTCCCCAGTCCTAGTAGGCTCACTCCAAGACATTTTGCTTCCTGAGGCAAACCCCCCCCCCTCCATAATTGTCCAGTCTTCAATTCCTCTGCTTCCATTTTTTTCTCTTTCTGTGCCATCACATCCCTATCTTTATTCCTGTTGTTCTGTCATTTGAAATGCTGTCCTCGTTTCACCTTGTTCTCACTCTTCATTGTGTTGCACATCTCCCGTAATCTTTCTGTTTAGCCAGATGATTTCATCTCTCCCCCCACCTTGCCAACCAATCTGACATAAATCTCACTTAAGTCTTATTCTGCCCACAAAAATATTCTGAACTCTCTTGAGTACTGTCTCCAGTTAAAAAACAAAAACAAAAAACAAATTCCGTTCCTGTAAGTAATAGTGGAAACAATTCAAAGAATAGCTATAGCTACAATTGAATGCAAATTTACTTGAGAATAAACACCATTGAACTGGTATGGCTTTCTTCCCACAGAGGGATTTGAGAGAGTTCTGCTCCAAATTGGAGAGACAATATAAGACTGAAAGTAATGGCACTCACTGTTCATTTGAATCTCCAGATACTGTCTTGTGCCATCTTCAAAGAGGTATCTCTGCGTCTTGGTGTTGCTGCTGTATGTGACATCACAAAGTGGCTTTATGGGGAAGTCTTTTTTTCATTGTGTCAACATTTTTTTGATGGGGGTCAGCATTTACCACTCCAGGATTCTACCTCTGATCACTGCGTGAGGTTGTTTTGTCTTCCTGTTCACTTTGCCACTGAGTTTTAAAGGATCAGTTTATCCTGTATGAGCTATCCCATTGTTTAAGATTTTATGTGGAGTCCCTACACCATACGCCCACCTGAAGTGATGTGGGTTGCCACCAGAGGCAAGGACTTCTTTTGTGGTGGTATCTCAACTTTGGAGCTTCTTCATCACAGGTGCCAGATATCCAACTTGTGTAGTTTTCAGTACTAAGTGAAAACTTCTATTTTTGCAGTCTTTTGGTTGATTCCTCCACTTTTCTTTCATAGCTGGTTCAATTGCTATTTAATGCTGCTGTTTTTTTACTATCACTGGTCTTTACTTAATGATTTTTAGATGGATGTGGTTGCTGGGGAGGGCCTCTGGGGAGGGCGGGGTATAAATGAAATAATAAATAAAAATA
The DNA here is from genome assembly GCF_001447785.1 of Gekko japonicus. Taxonomy (NCBI): domain Eukaryota; kingdom Metazoa; phylum Chordata; class Lepidosauria; order Squamata; family Gekkonidae; genus Gekko; species Gekko japonicus. The sequence goes on along the minus strand of NW_015169827.1, from coordinate 409,212 downwards.
AATTTTATGGGCAGATTGTTCTTTTTCTCCCTAGAAGTTACTTTGGGGGCCTTTGCCTGCAAGTTTACATGATGTGAATTGTTTGGCTATACTAAATTGCACCATTCTTGCAGCATTTTTTGGTTCAATGTATCAGATCTATACATGTAATGAAAGTAAGCATTTAAGGATTCTAGAAAGAGGTTATGGGCTTCACAGTGCAGAATTGTATGTTGTTCTTCATTACCACATATGTTTTTAAATATGACCTAGTTTGTCTCTAGAAAATACCTGCTTGATTGTACTGAAGGAGACATTGGAGATAAATGTAACATTTGGGGAATATTCTGGAATAATTTTTTGTTTGGCAGCTGATGAAATGTAATGATTACTTTTATTAGCTCCTCAGTAAATGAAATATGTATATGAATGCCAGAGAGAAGGGTGGGTTGATTTCCTGTGCTACCTTTCCCAGTAGTGGTTCCTTTTTAATTGCTAGTTACTATGATGCCTTTTATTATAACTAAATATATGTCATTCTGTGATGCAATATGAATTGACTGCCTCTGCAAATTAAAAATCCCTGTCTACCTAATTACCTTGAGGATTTGTCTTGGGCTTGATTTCCATAAAATAAAAATAAGGCTTGGGTAGAATCTGCCTCTCTTGCTCAATGACCAATTACTCAGAAAGGGTAATATCTAGAATAGAACTGGATTGATGTTACAGTCTTGTTTCCTGTGGGCTAGGAGTCAGTCACAGATCCTTCAGTTGCCCATCAGTAAATCAGATATAATTTGCTTCTGTGAGAACAGGACTGAGCCTGAAAAGCATGACTTCTAGTGTAAATTAATCTGTATTTTAAATTCCATTATCCACTGTACCATCCTGACTCTCATAGAGTGTCAATGTAGAACTGCTGAGGACTGGATCAAATTCCTGCTTAGCTAAGATGCTCACTAACTGTGAAGTCTAATGGAATTAGGCTTGAGTAACTGTGCAAGTTTGCATTGTACGTGACTCTGAACAGTCATCATCTTTCATCTTAAAACATATCTAGCAATCATTTTCTGATGATTAAATGAGGGGAAGCCATGTAACCTGCCCTGAGCTTCTTGGAGAGCAAAAGACAGGATAAAGATGTGATAAGTAATAATCAAAAGCAAAAGACTTTTTCAGATTGTTGTATTTTTTATAGTAGAGTTGACCAAGCACAAGTCGAGATTGTTTGCCTATGTTAGAGCACTGTGAAGGATACACCCACCCAGATCGAGGTGAGGCAGATGCTGTAGCCCAACTGAGCCCTGCACAAATCTAGGAAAGCAACACCTGGTTAATTGGTTAGGCAAGATGTTTCTTCCTCCCTTTGGAAGAAGGGTCAGGCAGACTCCCTCTTGCTCCCTCCCTCCTTTGGGGTTGGGGCCAGGGTGGGCTGTGGGAAGGGTTTTTCATTCCCCGTCTGCCGTTGATCACATGTGCAACTCAACAACGAAGTAAGAAACAAGTGATTCAGCTTTATTGAGAATGAGAACATCCAAAGATCACACAGCATCAGACGACACAACAACAAACAACAATGGAGCATAGCTCCTTTTAAAATCCCCCGGGCTGGGGTAGCCACGCCCTCACATAGTTAACATCCAGTCATGTTACATAGATAACAACCAATCATTTGTCTTTCCTCCAGCACAGACTCTTGCGTTTTATTGGTTACAGTATATGCTTCAGCCAATGGTGTTGTTCCAGATTACAATCCGGCTGAGGTTTCAAGCTTTACATTACATGTCAATGATAAAGACACAACAACATGGTTTTTTGAAGATAAAATGGAGGAGAGGAGAATGAAGTAAGGTCCCCTTTGTAAAGAAAAGTGGGCTATAAACGAAGTAAGTGAATAATAAATATGGCTGAAGATGGAGGAGCAGATCAAAGATGGGTGGGTGTGAAGGAGAGAAGGAAAGTTGAGGACATGGAGATTGCCCAGTAAAGAGAAAGAGGAAGTAGTGT
>NW_015169827.1:406491-406739 GCF_001447785.1 Gekko japonicus | reverse complement strand
AGCTGAGGCAGGGCAAAACGGGTGCTTTTTGCAAGTCCTTGCAGGTTTCCCCATTATGCAACTGGCCCGCCCTGTCAACCAGCACCATGCTACTGGATGTAGTTTTCCTGGATAAAGGGTGCTAGTAGTAGGGGAAGGGAGGGTAGAAAACTGAAGATAGAGAGAAGATAAAAGTAAATTGGTTGGTAGCTGGGAAAGGATAGAAGGCAGGAAAGGGAGAGAAGCTAGAGGGGCTTTAAGGAAGGGAA
>NW_015169827.1:388270-406399 GCF_001447785.1 Gekko japonicus | reverse complement strand
GTGTGGGAGAATGAAATTCACCCCACAAGTCCTTGTTGGTTTCCACTTGTATATTCTAATTTTTAACCAAGTCATATCTGAGGATACTTAAATCTGGAGTTTGGAGTGGAGAATGGACAAGACAGATCTTTCAACAAACCTGGAAAATGCCTCAGGTTTCCAGAGAAATCTAAACTCTAAAACAAAATACAATGGGGGGGTGGTGGAAAAAACCCCAAAATTATACAAGGCATGCCTGTAGCTTTAAGAAATGAATGCCCTCAGTGGCTATTGCTAGGCAACCACAGTAGTATTGTCAGTCAGTTTCAGCCTTGGTTTCTGTCAGTAAAAGGCAGGGGGAAGGTGCATGACCCTTTCTAGGGCTGTTTTGGGCTTTGTTTTGGGCCATGCCCAGCGGCAACCATTGGGCAGCTTGAAGAAGAAGAGGTAGAGTTGGTTTTATACTCTGCCCTTCACTACCTGAAGGAATCTTGGAGTGGCTTACAATCACCTTCCCTTCCTCTCCCCACAACTGACACCCTGTGAAGAGAGTTCTGAGATAGCTGTGACTGACACAAGGTCACCCAGCTGGCTTCATGTGGAGGAGTGGGGAATCAAACCTGGTTCTCCAGATTAGAGTCCTGCTACTTTTAACCACTACACCAAACTTGCTACTTTGTGACTTGCATGACTAACCCAAGCCTGGCTGCTTGCTGCTGTTCAACAGCAGTCACCCCACAAAAGCCAGTGTGGGGTAGTGGTTAGATTTTCAAACTAGGACTTCAGATCCACATTCTGTCTTGGAAACTCACTGGGTAATCATTGGCCAGTTATACATTCTCGGCCTAACTTTCCTCACAGGCAGGAGCGGATTGGCCATTAAGAGCAACAGGATGTCTTTCAGTGGGCCTGTGGCCTTCCCTCCCTCACCTAGACCAGGTCACCCTGTGACAGAAGAGCTGAACCCAGCCCACCCAAGGTGGAGCAGGTAGCTCCCAGCCCACCTAATGCGAGGTGTGGGAGATGGAGTCTGCCCCCACCAGAGCCATGTGTGAGGCAAGACAGGGGAGTCAGTGGTGCCTGGCTCAGCCTGTGCAAGGTGAGGTAGCTGCTGGTGCCCAGCTGAGCCGCACACAGTGCAAGGCAGATGGCATCTAACATGCCCAGCTGAGCCATGTGTGTGGTGAGGAGTGGGAAAAGAGATGCACCTTGCAGGTTCCCACTTGTGTATAGATATTCATGAGAGAGTCGCACAGTCATTTCAGTCATGCAAGGCTGTGCAGTCAGTATATCTTATAACAAAATTTATATTCACTTCTAAATTATCAGTGTAAAGAGTTCAATAAAATATGTGATTTCAAGGCAATTTTTGCTGCAGCTTTCTGTAGTTCCAGTCCATTTGACCACAACTAATAAGGCATCAGTGATGCTTTTTGCTTTTAACTCACTGCCCAGGAAAGTGGTATAGCCACTAGCCTAGATGGCTTTAACAGAAGATAAGCTAATTCTCTCTTGCTCCGGATTGCAAGACTAGATCTAATGGGTGGAAATTACAAGGGAGTCGTTACCAGCTAAATATCAGGAAAAACTTCCTAACTGTAAGAGTGGTTGAGCAGTGGAACAGTCTGCCTCGGGAGGTGGTGGATGCTCCTTCACTGGATGTTTTCAAGCAGAGGCTGGACGACCATCTTTTGGCTATGCTCCTGCAGAGTGCAGGGGGTTGGACTAGATGACCTGCAAAGTCCCTTCCAACTCTAACATTCTATGATAATATACTTAACAGTGCCAGTTGCTGTTGTGGGACTAGATGTACCACTACATAGATTAATACATCTTTCAGTCTCATATACCATAATAAAAGATGGCTGAGGGGATTCGTGCTACAGGATGTTTTATGTAGTGCAGTACTTTGGATGGTACTCGTTAAATTTGTTAAATTATCACAGAATAGTACAGCACATGAAATGCCTTCCTGAAACACAGGTTTATAAATAATGAAATCCTACTACATAGAAGAGGAAGAGGAAGAAGAGATTGGATTTATACCCCGCCCTTCACTATCCAAAGGAGTCTCAGAGCAGCTTACAAACGCCTTTCCCTTCCCCTCCCCACAACAGACACCCTGTGAGGTAGGTGGGGCTGAGAGAGCTCTGACAGAAACTGCTCTTTTTCAAGAACAGCTCTGACAGGACTATGTCTTGCCCAAGGTCATCCAGCAGGTGCATATGGAGGAGTGGGGAATCAAACCCGGTTCTCCCAGATTAGAGTCCACGCACTTAACCACTACACCAAACTGGGTCTTCTAAAATGAAGTTCTGGAGCATCTATGCAACATTGTCCTCCAAAAGCCTGCACGTCAACCTGAAATATCTTGGGGGCTGTACACTGCTGCACCCTTGTTCTGGTGCAGGGGTCTCCGACTTACTAAGAATCTGGGCCCTCTTGAACATGAAAGGGTAAGAAGCACTAAAGCAGAAGGGCTGCCAGTTGTAAAATGTTGGGGAGTTGCCTGGCAAGTGTCCTATAATGGAGGCAGCTTTCATATAACTGGCAAAAATATGGTTGATCTGTGTTTATTTGTAATGCAGAATTCTAGTTTCATTATTCACATTTTTCTAGAGTTTTAGCTGAAATCCCTGGCAACTTTTTTAGCATAGAATTCATACCAAAAATGGCAGTACTGAGGCTATAACAACTAGAAACACGTTTTCTCTTGACAAGTCTCTGATAATCTTTCCTTAGACTCTGGAATGTTTTTAAAGGATCTGTAAATACAGTTTCCATGTCGGCTATTAAAGAGAGCTACCCAAGGGGTAGCTGTGTTGGTCTGTTACAGCTAAAATAGATTATTGTGGAATGACATTCTGTAAGTCTTTAAAGTGCCCCAAGGCTCCTATCTGTTTTAACATGAGTGTTGTAGACTGAAACTAACCCAGTTCCCACCTCCCCTTTGTGGATGGCAGTTGAGATTAAAAAAGTTTGAGAGAGTAGCTTCTTTATAGTTAAAGAGATAAAGAAGCATGTGCTCAAAACATAATTTTTCAGGGGTGCTAACTCCAAAGGCATGATGTTTCTCCTTTTAGTATGGAGTAAAGGAATTTCTATAATGCCTAATAAAGCACAGTTTTTCTTCGGTGTGAGTGCATTTGCTGTGCCAGGTCGTTACAGAAAATGAGCATATTTCCTGTAATGCCTTGCTGTATGTGTGTATTGAAGTTACCAATGTTGTTTTAAGAGCTTTGAAATCCTTACTTGCTAATAGTGTAACTACTTCCTTATGGAGGTTTATCTCCACCTTTGCATCTAAAATGAAGTTCTGGAGCATCTATACAACATTGCCCTCCAAAAGCCTGCACGAAGAAGGCATGGCCATCATATAACTGGCAAAATCCCTCCTCATAATTGGCTGCTTCAAGTGTGGCTACCCAATTAACCCTCGTGCCTTCCTTGTTTCCAGTGGGGAGTCAAGGCAAACCAATCTCTAGTATTAATGCCAAGGATTCCTAATCTTTTATGAAAGAATATGGCCCAAGTGCACTAACACTGTTTGGAAGGTAAGGTAAGCATTTTCAGAGGTCTTGCCCATATCATCACTTTCCATCTGTCAACCCCCTTTGACTGCACTGTGCCAAAGGAGGACTTTTTGAGGACTCTTAAAGAGAAAAAAAACCCCTCTGTAATTGCTGTAGTGCTATAGCATTTACTGATTTTTAAAAAAACCACACACTCTCAAAAAGATTTAAAATGAGCAAGGGAGAAATAGCAGGTGATGGCGGAAGCACCCACAAAACTCCTTTGTGGATGCTTTGTTGCAGGTGCTTCCACATTTGTGGTACCAATGAACACAAAACAGAATCTTCACTGTATGGCTACAGCCTCTGAGGCTTTTGTTTATTGTTTATCATGAGTGAGGAATGAAATGGTGCATTTCACATGGATGTGTATTGTCAAGAAGCTAGTGAGTGAATATTAAAAATTGATACTGTCTGTATAGCCAGTATAATATAGATGTTAAATATATTTATTAGGTTTTATTTGATAGCACTGGTCAATGAATGAAATAACTGGGTGCCGGCTGCCACGCAAGTCTTTCAGTGGGATGGAAGTTACATTTGTGGAAGAGGGAATGGTGATTTCAACTGATTCTCTTTCCTATGCTGTTTCTGAGGGTCTGCTGATACACCGAAACAAAATTTGTAGATGCCCAGTGGGAGGAGGAAATAGGAAAATCCTGGTTTCTGATTCATCCTCCTGTTGCAGCCCATTGCACACCCACAAATTTTGTTTGCAGGTCAGCATACCTTTAGGAATAGCATAGAGACAAAGTCCATGGCTGGTTGGAGACAATCCAACGTTCTAACATGTATTTCATTCATATTCCCCACCTTCCATATGCTTAGTTTATTTTGGGCATTATGTAGCTTTGTAACCAGTAGCATTGGATATTGTTATTTATGTGACAATTGGTGGTTACCTGTAGTAAATGGGTATGATAAATGTGGCAATATAAAAGCAAAAGCAAAAGTCCCTTTCCATCTAAATAGTGTGACATTTTCAGTCATTTTTAACAATTATCTTGGTCCATTTGCCTGCAGATTTAGGCTGCTTAAGATTTGAACTGGGAGATATGTGATTCCTGTGATTCTTTTTTAAAATAACTTTTAAAAAGCAAGATTCAGGTGGGGGTAGCCGTGTTAATCTGAAGTAGCAGAACAAAGTCTAAGTCCAGTGGCACCTTTAAGCTTTCATGTAATAGCACACTTCTTTAGATACAGACTCCAAAAAGCAAAATATAGAACCAAGGCTCTGATTTTAGTAGGGACTGCAAGCGAAAGGCAAAGGCGAAAAGGAAAGATTTACACAACTGAATGCAGATTTCCAGAGAACAGCAAGGAGAGATAAGGAGGCCTTCCTGAATGAACAATGCAAAGTAATAGAGGAAAACAATAGAATGGGAAGGACTAGAGATCTCTTCAAGAAGATTGGAGAAATCAAGGGAGCGTTCCATGCAAAGCTGGCCATGATAGAGGACAAAAACGGTAGGGACCTAACAGAGGCAGAAGAGATTAGGAAAAGATGGCAAGAATACACAGAAGAACTATACAAGAAAGACCTCGATGTCCTTGACAACCACGACGGTATAATCACTGACCTCGAGCCAGACATCCTGGAATGTGAAGTTAAATGGGCCTTAGAAAGCATTACTAACAACAAAGCTAGTGGAGGTGATGGTATTCCAGCTGAGCTATTCAAAGTCTTAGAAGATGATGCTGTTAAAGTTCTGCACTCCATTTGCCAGCAAATTTGGAAAACGCAACAGTGGCCACAGGATTGGAAAAGATCAGTATACATTCCAATCCCAAAGAAGGGCAATGCCAAGGAATGTTCAAACTATCGCACAATTGCACTCATATCACACGCTAGCAAGGTCATGCTCAAGATCCTACAAGCTAGGCTTCAACAGTACGTGGATAGAGAACTACCAGAAGTACAAGCTGGGTTTCGAAGAGGTAGAGGAACTAGAGATCAAATTGCCAACATTCGCTGGATTATGGAGAAAGCAAGAGAGTACCAGAAAAATATCTACTTCTGCTTCATTGACTATGCTAAAGCCTTTGACTGTGTGGATCACAACAAACTATGGCAGGTCCTTAAAGAGATGGGAGTACCAGACCACCTCACATGTCTCTTGAGAAACCTGTATAAGGGCCAAGAAGCGACAGTTAGAACCGGATATGGAACAACTGATTGGTTCAGCATAGGAAAAGGAGTACGACAAGGATGTATATTGTCACCTTGCTTATTTAATATATATGCAGAGTACATCATGCGAAATGCTGGCCTGGATGAATCACAAGCGGGAATTAAGATTGCTGGGGAAAAGATCAACAACCTCAGATATGCAGACGATACCACTCTAATGGCAGAAAGTGAAGAGGACCTAAAGAGCCTCTTGCTCAGGGTAAAAGAGGAGAGCGCAAAAGTGGGCTTGAAGCTCAACATCAAAAAAACTAAGATCATGGCATCCGGCCCCATCACTCCTTGGCAAATAGAAGGGGAAGTCGTGGAAGTAGTGACAGACTTCACGTTCCTGGGATCCCAGATCACCGCAGACTGTGACTGCAGCCATGAAATTAAAAGACGCCTGCTCCTTGGGAGGAAAGTGATGGCGAACCTAAACAGCATGATAAAAAGTAGAGACATCACCCTGCCAACAAAAGTCCGCATGGTCAAAGCAATGGTATTCCCAGTAGTCATGTATGGCTGTGAGAGTTGGACTATAAGGAAGGCCGAGCGCCGAAGAATAGATTCTTTTGAACTATGGTGCTGGAGGAGACTCTTGAGAGTCCCTTGGACTGCAAGAAGAACAAATCAGTCAATCCTCAAAGAAATCAACCCTGACTGTTCCCTGGAAGGCCAGATAATGAAACTGAAGCTCAAATACTTTGGCCACCAAATGAGAAGGGAGCACTCACTGGAGAAGACCCTGATGCTGGGAAAGATTGAAGGTCAAAGAAGATGGGGACGGCAAAGGATGAGATGGTTAGACAGTGTCATAGATGCAACGAACATGAAATTGAGTGAACTTCAGAGGACAGCAGAAGACAGGAGGGCCTGGCGTGACCTGGTCCATGGGGTCGCAAAGAGTCAGACTCGACTGTGCGACTGAACAACAACAAAAGCAGTGCACAGGGAAAAGGCTGTTTATTCCTTTCCCTTAAGCAGTTTTCATGCTGAACACTTCCCATTGAGTTCAAATGGTTTTAGAGCCTATATCTGTTTGCATGGCCATAGTTCTTTAAATTGTGTTCCCAGGGGATCCCCTTTTAAACAACAATAACAAAATTAATGAAGAATTCTGGAACACTGAAATGAATGGGTTTGGTATTAAGCTGTATTAATTTAACTCTAAGTAAAAATGATTTTAATGTTGTATACTTTCTTGAAGTCATCATGATTATAGTTTTATACTATTTATGTTTTAAGATAACAGCAAATGTTAGTGATGGTTGCATATTTATCATACATACAACAAGCTGTAAGTTGATTGAAAGGCAGCTACAAAAGCTAGTTAAAAATGGCAAATGTATGCAGTAGTAGCCAAAACCTGCCTTTGGCTTAGTCATCTTTTTTTCCTGGTGATTGCTTGCAAGTACCAGAACCAAACAAAGGTTAGTGAAAAGGAGGGCCAATATTAAAACCTTTCCATAAAAAAAGGTTTTATGGAAAGGTTTAATATTGGCCCTCCTTTTCACTAACCTTTGTTTGGTTCTGGAGTTTATTGTTAGGTTCAGTTTTTTTCCCTTCTTGTTTCTGCTAGATTGCTTGCAAGTACCACCATCCCATTCTCTTATCAGTGAGTGATTAGAGCTGCCCTTGGGTCTGTTTTGAAAGAACAAGTATAACTTTCAGTGACAACTATGAGAGGAACTCATATATACTTTACTAGGAAAACGGCCCGTTGTGGAAATAAATACAACGGCCTCTAGAAAGAGGCTCTGGGTGGGTGCTCCGGCCTTGGACACTCAATGTCAATTTGCTGTGGCAACCTCAGCAGGATATAATGACACTGTCTACCATTTTCTCCAGAGGAACTGATCTCTGCTACCTAAAGAACAGTTGTAATTTTGAGTGATCTCCAGTCCTCACCTGGAGATTGGCAATGATGGTTCCCCAGAAGGGAATAGTTGGTTTGGAGGGTGGAGTCTATAGCTTTGTACCTGTCCGAGGTCCCACACCTCCTGAAACCTCACCCTTTCCAGGCTCCATCCCTCACATCTCCAGGAATTTCCCACCTGGAGTTGGCAACCTTATCTCCTTCCCAGGCAATCATCAACCTACCTTTATTTCCTCCTCACTCTTCAGCTTTCCACCCCCCACACACCTGCAGCCTCTCCGGCAACCCTATCTCCTGCCCAGCCAATCATCAACCTACCTTTCTTTCCCCCTCACTCTTAAGCTTTCCACCCTCCACAGACCTGCAGCCTCTCCCATGCTCTGAAGCCCTGACTGCTACATCACATTGGCTGTCATTCGGGGACCACCTCAGCAGCATATAAGGATACAGAGCCCACCATTTTCTCCAGGGGAACTGATCTCTGCCATCTGGAAAGCAGTTGTAATTCTGAGTGATCTCCAGCCCTCACCTGGAGATTGGACACATTTTACCTCAGAAGAGCAAACTGTTTAGAATGTTAGAGGCAAAGGCCAATGAGGCTGCATATGCAAATAACCTCTGTGTTCTGACTGGCTATGGGGGGAAGAGGAATGTTGGAGGCAGGACTCAGGACTCAAGCAAAGCAGCCAGTGGATAGGGAGACTCTCTGAATGACAGATCAGAGAGCAAACTGATTTTGGAGTGTGTGGAATGTTCGAGAGAAGTGCCACCACCATTCGGCTTTTATTTATAAGGGAGATTAATATTATGAGGTATTTGATGTTCCTTCAGGATTGGTTTCTGAACCATTGTTTGCTTGCTATGATACAGTAACAAAATTGTATAGTGAAAGTTGGCAACCTGCAGAAGGTGGACAAAAGGTGCCCCTTTGAAGGGTGCTGTCTGGCCCTCAGCTACCAATTCCCTTTTCCGTCTCTGCTTTCCAGAAGCCGTTAATCAGTTGGAGGGGGCAGGGTACCGAGACACTAGTGCACATAGGCAAGAGAGAGGCTTCCTGGGGTTCCCCCCCCCTCTTTGTCACCCTTTGCCTTTTCTTCCTTTCATTTATTTGTGCTTGAAGAAGGAGTCTTGCACATGAGTGAGTAAGAAAGGAAGTTTTGTGCATGTATTAGTGTGGAGTGGGTGTCATCTTTTTCCATTACTGTGGCTCATTTATTACTTCCTGAAATAATTGTTTCTTGAAAGTGGCGATAGATGACTGGGAGTTATAGGCAAACAGAGCCGCTGTTAAGCATCTTGCTGCTTCAGAACTTTCTAGAAGCGTTGGGGAAATATGTGGTTGTTGATCAGTGGCCTCTGGTCTATAGTTCTTTCCTCAGAAGCACTGGGCCAGAAGAGATTCAAGAGCCTGTAAAATCGTTACAGAGAGCAACCATTGTGATGGTGGAGGAGGCTGGAGCAGCACTATGTGATTGATTTATCCCAGCACCTCTAACTGCCATCTGAGTGGCCTGCTGAAAAACCATTTGTTGGCCAGAGTTGTCAAGTACATTTGATTGTACATGTTCACCTTCTTTTTTACTGGGTCATATGGCAGCATATTTTGTAGAGGGCATTCTGAACATGTATAGATCTGAAATCCTTGTGCTGTATGCCCCAAACTTAATTCAGAGTTTACATGGGCTGCATAAACATCCCCTTTGAGAAGAAGGAATTACTGAAACCCATGTATGATGGACTTCAAAATACTAGGTTAATCCTGAAACTTCACAGGAGCCACGTGATCACCTTCACTCCGAAAGCTTGATTCCACCAAATAATGTTTAGGATGGAATAGGATGTATCTTGTGCATAATGTGACCTTAAAAGAAAACAGAAGGACTTCTCTTTGATTCTAATAAATAATTAGAACTGATTAGTTTACGAGATAAGCCATATTATAACTGCTGGCAACCTGGCCATAAACATGCTACTTGGAAATAAATCCTTTGTTTCCAGCAGAGCTCGCCCATGACCTCAGTGCAAATCACATGAGCAGCAAATAATATATGTCAAGGTGGAATACTTGTTTTACAAGCCTGTAGATAAGAATGTTTTGCCTGGGAGGTTTGTGTTCCAATCCCATATTAACCATGGCTTTAATGTATAGCTTTCTTTACTCGCTTGGAAAACTGGGACTAATTAGAATGATTTAACAATGTGGAGTGTGGTGACTTTTAAATTACTCTAAAAATTTAAAAAGCAAACTTTTGAAGCAAGTAAATGGCCGCAGACCATAAAGATGCTGGGACAGAGGACCCAGAATTATTAGACACCTTGCTACATATTGTTCTTCTGTTTCCAGTATACCTCAGGCCCACCAGGCTATACTCAAAGGAGCAACACAAAAGGGGAGGGCATCTCTTTTAGAAATTATGAGGGCAATGTCAGTCTACTGTGGTTTTGGATGATTTTGACAGGGGCAGGTAGTGACTATCTGAGGCGTGTGAATTGTGTGACTACTGTTTTTTGTGATGTGTGGTTTCACCGTGAGAATATGGCTGGGTGCTGCAGTACTTCTGTGGTCCTTAGTAAGGGAAGAAAACTCAGATACGTTCTGTGCCTTACCGGTTGTATTGGAAAGTTCTTTTGTTGAATGCCAGGTCAGTTTGGGGTAAGGTAAGTGTCAATGAAGACACTGTAGGTCAGTGGTAGAGCATCTGCTTGGCATTCAGAAGGTCCCAGGTTCAATCCCCGGTATCTCCAGTTAAGGATCAGGTAAGAGGTGATGTGAAAGACCCTGGAGAGTCACTGTCAGTCTGAGTAGACAGTACTGACTTTGATGGACCAAGGGTCTGAATTTGTATAAGGCAGCTTCATGTGTTCATGTCACCTGATTTTAGATAAAGGAGCTGACCTGTCATGTGTCACTGAATCCTACTTGGATGCAGTGTGTGTGTGTGTGGGGGGGGGATATCTATTATAAACTGGACTAGAGGCAGCTCTTATCAAACAGTGATTTCCTTTGTTCAGCTCAGAACACAAAAAACACAACCCAGCAACAAACCCCACTTATATACAGTCAAGAGCAGACAAAACCACACCTCCTAAAACAGTAATAGCCTATCATAACAAACACTACAGAAGATCTTATTTGCATTTCCTGCTTCACTCTAGTCTTCCCTGATTGGTCTGTCTGCTTAAGGCAGCCAATCAGAGCAGGTGCTACATAATACTAGCAAGCAATAGTATCTGACATAAGGCTGGGGCTTTAGCTGCATTCAATACAAATACCTCTTCATGGTAAGAGCTAATAACAGTAATCCCCCCAATATTATGCCATCTTCTGATTGGCCTGCTAATTCTAGCAGCCAACCAAAAGGAAGATCACAGGATCCTTGCAGACTAGGAAGCTTGGCACGAAGCTCAGCCACAGTAACAATACAGCTTTGTATCCAGGTTCTTTGGTATAGGCAATCACTATGGTATGTTATCCTGAGGTTGGTCAAAGAGTGCCATTTTCACACATCTGTGCCCAGGCTTGGGCAGACTAGAAATTTTATTGGTCTACTTTGAACGGTCAGAGATGAACTTAGATTTGGTGTTGAAATCCTCCAGGATATTAGATCTCTGGGACTTTTTAACATTCTTTGGTGTGGCTTCCATGACAACCATGGTCCTGTCCATGAACATCTTAGTCCCATACACAGAGTATGACATTTGTTACTGCAACATGTGCTGCCTTTGCTATCCCAGTTCAACATAGCTCGGAAATGGAATATATCGCAGTGATTCTTTTATCATGAAATAACAGTTACCCGGCAGTGTTTAGACTCCTAGAGATTCAGAATTTCTGCAAGAGATGACCTATTAGGGCAGGGGTATCAAATATATAGCCCCGGGGCCCAGAACTGGCCTACCCAGGTCCATTATCTGACGCACGAGCAAGGAAGAGGAGTGTGGTGGCGGCAGTGGCAAGAGCAGTGAAAAGACCTGCATCAGGTTCATCCCCCCCCCTCTTTTCTTGGATGGGCCAGGCTGTGCACATGCGACTGCCATCCCCTCTCCTCCTCCTGTCAGAGGCAGGGGGCTGCCACCTCCCTGTCAGTGCACGTGCACACTGGGCCCTCCCCCTTCACTTCTGCAGCAGAAGCCATCTCTTTCACCACTGTCGCTGCCACCTTCTCCTCTGCCCACCTCTCTTCCTCTTGCTCTGTTGCTATGCCGGAGAAGTGGACCTTTGGAAGGAGGGAAGGAAGAAGGGAGGGAGAAAGTAATTCTGTGTGAAGGTGGTGGTGGTGGTGGAAGCTGCTGATGGAAATGGGCATTATGGGAAGTGTAGGAATGGGAATGCCAGAGAGTATCTGGGGGAAGGGTTATAAGTTCCAGTCTCTTATACCTGTCCCCCCAGTCGGGAGGGGGGACAGAAGGGAAGGGTTGAAGTATTTGCAATGGGGTGCATGGTGGGAACTGCACTTGGAAAGCCATGGGAGAGGAGGAGAAATATAGTTGTTGTGGGGAGAAAAGGTGCTGTGTGTTTGTGTTTGGGGGGGTGGCATGCAAGAGCAGGGGTGTAGTTGGAGGCTAAGATAAAACAGGAGTCTTGAGCCATTTTAAAGACTTAATGAGATTTTGTTGCATCATTTTTATTTTCTAGGCATCCGAACCTTGCTTTTCTCACCAAATGGGGACCCAAAGCAATTTACAAATATTGTTCTCTGTATCTGTAATTTTGTTCTTACAACAACTGTGCAGGGTACGTTAGGCTGAGAGAGTGACTGGCCCAAAGTCACCCAGCAACTTCCATGGCAGAATGGGGCTTATGAACCTGGGTCTCCCAGTTGTTAGTCCCCATGCTCAAACCTCAGCACCATGAGGTGTATGTGTGGCTTTGTGGTAGATCAGGTCTCTAAGTGGGACTGAAGTGCAAGGAAAGGAGTGATCAGTAAGCAGACTTGAGATTTGGAGGAGAGTGGACCGGTGTGGATGAATCACACAGGTGGTGGGAGAAAAGGGCTGATTTGGGAATTTTGGTCATTGACAGGTGGCTGATGAATCTATGGAGGGTTCATGATTTTTGTGGTGGATTGAGCAAGTGTTGAGGGTGGTGGCTCCAGTTCCTTGGAGAGATCTGTGTACGTTTTTGGGTGGATTTCTCTAAGTGGGGAAGAAACGCAGCTTCACACACAAAAATGCTTCCAGGGTTGTAGAGAAAAAAGTTGCTGATCTAGTGTAGTGGGGAAATGTATTTTCAGAGAGGCAAGAGGACCCCTGGGACTATTTGTGCTGGAGAAGTGGGGGATGGACAGTAAAAGTTTCTTAAAGGTGGGAAGTGTTCTCAAGGCGGATTACACGTAGTGAGTCAGTACAGTTGACAAAATGGGACATTCACACTGCTCTCCACCTACCAATGAAAGGATGCCACAAGTCTCAGGTAGGTGGGGGAGCAGTGTGATGCTGTACTGAAGGATAAGCTTTCTGAATTGGCATTAGCAAATTTTACCAGTTTTTGGATCCAAATTACACCCGGTTTAAGGCTTTTGTTTCTAAAACTCTGTCTATGCTTGGGACAACATACATCTGAACAGCTCTTTTCTGTAATAAATGTAAAAAAAAATCAAAAGTACATTGTCATGTCAGCTTACAGATACACACCTAAACAGCATACTCAAGATTGCTACAGCACAAACATTGACTCCAGATTTTGCGTACATCTGAACAGCTCTTTTCTGTAATGTAAAAAAAAAAATCAAAAGTACGTTGTCATGTCAGCTTACAGATACACACCTAAACAGCATACTCAAGATTGCTACAGCACAAACATTGACTCCAGATTTTGATGCAATAATTCAGAGCAAGAGATGTCAGTTATTAAAGACTGTTAAATAAAGGCAATACTGTAGGAGTGTTAATGTTTTAAGCATGTTTGTACTTTGAGTAAAAAATAATATTGTTATTTGTGTCCTCTATAAAGTTTATATCTCTGGTACCTGGCAGTACATTTTATGGCACACATGGCCCAGCCTGACAAAGTGACATTTATGTCAGATCTGGCCCTCATAACAACTGGGTTTGACACCTCTGTTAGGGTGTTCTACCTCTGGAGCCAGATGGATTCCTAATAGTCTTCAGGGACCATCTGGATAATGTTCTATTCATGTTATGGTCAACTTACAGAATGGGGGAATTACCAAGGTAGTTGACAGAATTGTTCCCAGATGCCCCTTTGGTATGTGGATGAATTTCAAGTGATGAAACAGGCTGGTAGATGCAAATGGGAAAAACCTTGCTGTGAATTTGATTCACTTGAGAGCTCTCTCTCTCCACACACAAACACACACCCCTCTATTCTGTGGCAGTGATGGTGGGTGAAGCATTCTTACCACTTCATTCTATACAATGACTCTGAAGTGAACTCATAACAATACATATTAAATATAGGACATTTTGTAATAAGTGTGTAAAGATAGTGAAGGCAAGGTAAAAGGTAAAGGTTCCCTTGCTCAAAAGCCAGTCGAATCCAACTCTAGGGTTGTGGTGCTCATCTCCGTTTCAAAGCCGAAGAGCCAGCGCTGTCCGAAGACATTTCCGTGGTCATGTGGCCGGCATGACTAAACACCAAGGCGCAGGGAACGCTGTTACGCAGGAGCTGGAACTAGAGACGGGAGCTCACTCCATAATGCGGCAACTTGGGTCTCGAACTGCTGAACTACTGACCTTCCACAGCCTGCAGTTCAGCGTCTTAACCACTTGAGCCACCACAGCTCCTAGTGAAGGTAGACTATGGTTAATAAAGGATAGGCTAAATAGTGATGTCCTTAAGGAATAGAAGGGTAGATTGGGAAGAGAGGGACATTGAGGAATGAATGGACTTGCAGATAGTGATTTTGTATTGAAGTATGAGGCAGGTAGGAGTGGCACTGCATGCTCCTCATTTCTAACCAAGAAGGTCTGGCAAGATGCAAACCAAATGCATCAGTAGGGAAGGGACATAATGGAAAGCAAAAGCATTAGAAATTTGTTACAGAATAGAAAAGTTAATTTTGAATCTCAATGTTGATGACTGTGGTGATGCTGTATAGGTAAAACATGACTATTTCTTCTGCATGAAACAAAAATGTTAACAAACATGATAATGAAACTAAAGTTAGCATTTAAACATGGAAGTGAACACATGCAATGAAAGGAGAGCATTTGAATTTTCAACTACAAGCACAATAGAAGTATTTACATGTGTCTGAACCTCCAGGTAAATGCTTCTCTCTTAATGGGAAGGAGACACAATCTTCATACTAACAGTTGGTATGAGTGAGAGGAGATCTCTATCAATTAAAAATTGGACAGTATCTCAGCAGAAATAAGGGAACCAGTTAGCAAAAAACTTTACATTTTATATATTTCGGCACATTCCTAAATATGATGGAGTTATTTCAGAAACATTTATGCTTTCAATGTATTAATGTGTGCACATTTTGAAAGGGTGTAATGTCACAAAACAGTTGAAGACCAATTACTGAATCACTGAAAGAATCTTACAGTGCATCCTTAAGCAGTTACACCCTTTTAAGCCCATTGATTAACCGTTCAACTTAGTACAGAGAAACTGTGTTTAATTTTTGCTTTTCTTGTAGGTTTCTGCTAACTAGACATTTTGCTGAATTCTTCTTAATAACCTTTATCTTGCAATAATGTAACTTCATTTGTTTAAATTTTATCAGTGGTTTGGTAAGGACTCCGTGTGGCTAATTCCTCGGACCTAAATACTTTTATTTGGGAAAGTACAGAATTTACAAATAAACTATAAATGTATACAATACAGTTTCTGTGGTGTTTTCAGTACATAGATTTTGTTCACCCAAAATATTGTACAGGAAGCTGAAGTATGTCTTCGGGGCCAGATTTACCAATTGCCTTGATCCAAAAATTAGTCTTTGCTGTGCTTCTAAGTTTCCTTGATATACTGCTGGATCAAGAGAGTTATATCTGCTTCTAAACGTCATCTGGTACACTTTTAAAAATTTCCCCATAACCTGTATGATGTCCAGATGCTGACTATTTTCCCAATTTTATGTTTATTTCTGTCTAACACAATTCCTGGAAATCGGTCACTTTTACATTGTGAATGTTCTACTTCATTTGAAAAACACGTTTTAATGGAAATGGACTGTTTAGAAATTGTTCAAAACAGTTTATCTAAAAAAGAACTATATCCAGCTCATATTTCCATCTGGTGTTCTGGACAAGGTTGAGAAGCAAAATACAAATCAATGCCCAGGTGGCCTTTCTTTAACAATTGTAGACCATTGCTGCATTAGATCTCTGTACAGTTAATTAGTTCATTCAGTTATGCTGATCATTGAAGGTTGGCACTGAGAGAAAGCACTGAGAGTCATAAAATGTTGTATTGTGTGTTGAGGTCCAAACCTGTCAAAGTTCTCCTAATGCAGTCAGTAGGGGTGTGCATCATGAAATTCCGGAACTGAAAATATACACAAAAATTGCTGTTTTGGATTGATACTGTGATTTTCAGGAGTGGTAACACAAGTCCAGGGCCATGGTGGCTCATTGGTTAAGACTCTGAGCTGCAGAGTCTTAGCTTGACAGTTCAAGACCCTAGTGCCGCATGACAGAGTGAGCTCCCATCTCTGGCCCCAGCTCCTGCCAACCTAGCAGTTCGAAAGCAAGAAACTGCAAGTAAATAAATAGGTACTGCTTTGGTGGGAAGGTAACAGCATTCCATGCAGTAATGCTGGCCACATGACCACGGAGAAGTCTTCAGGTAGCACTGGCTCTTTGGCTTGGAAACGGAGATGAGCACCGCTCCCTAGAGTCTGATTCGACTGGCTTTTGAGCAACAGAAACCTTTAACTTTACCTTTAACACAAATCCAGGATTCTAAGGCACAATGAAAAACACCCACTGAACAATCTGTGTTGTGTTTTGTGTTTGGGTGTTTACCATCAGGCATCTTGTTTTTCTTTGATTCTCCAAATTTCTCAGGCAGTGGCATTTTCCCCTTCTAATCAGAGCCTTGCAAGGGATCAGGAAGTGATTTCTCACAGCTCAGTCACATTCATGTCCTGACCAGGATGGCCCAGGCCAGCCTGATCTTGTCAGATCTCAAAAACTAAGCAGAGTCAGCCCTTGTTAGTATTTGGATGGGAGACCACCAAGGAAGTTGAGGGTCAGTATGCAAGCAATGGCAAGTCGGGGTGTGCACGGGAAAAAAAGCAATCCTAGTACTGGTATGGTATTGAGATTCGGGAAATAATTGGGATTGCCAAATTTTTTAGCTCCTTGGACATCCTTCTCCAGGTGGCAGTTCGCACACCACTTGGAGAAGGTGTTTAAAGGGACCGATTCATTTGGATGTCTTTTCCAAGTATCAAGCGAACTCGTTGCTTGGGGAGGGTGTTTAAAGGGAACGATCCCTTTGGCTACCTTCTTCAACTCTGTATTTATTTATGTATTTATTTGTGTATTTATTTATTTAATTGATTTTTATCCCACCCATTCTGGCCTAGGCTGGCTCAGGGCGGCTTCCAACAAGATAAAACTTCATGATACATAAAACAAATTCATCACGATACCAATTTAGATAAGTCATAAAATAATATAAACAATTGTTAAAATCAACAATTTTAAAGTGCTAGAAATTCCAATAGCTCAGTTGTTTATTTTATAATATTTTTGCTGTGAAGAAGAGGCATGTGATCTCTGGAGACACAAATTCACAGTTTTGAGAACTGTAAAACCAAGCATCTGTGATAATATCTTCTCGATAGAAAAAGTGCCCAATAATCTTATAGAAACCTCTGGAAGAGCATGACTTTGTGAATGGATTAATGGAATTCATTTACCAAAAAATTAAATATGGTATGAATATACAGCTTCATCTGTATATATCAAAGAAAGTCCCCTCACCGTAAAATCAACGCCCAGGCCAAACCGCTGGACCTAGAGACACCTAATTTGGGAAAAGCGCTCCCACCGTGGTGTAGGTGCTCACTAAGAAGGGATTTTTAGACATTCAACCTATGAGTGTTTAATATCTTTATGCGCCCCTTTGCCCAGGTGGCTCGGAGGTATGGGTTGGGTTACCATTAGTACGCTGATGACACCCAGCTCTATCTGATTTTGGGTGGCCGGTCGGACTCCAGACCGGAAGATCTAGACCGGGCATTACAGGCCGTGGCTGGTTGACTTCGGCTGAGCCGGTTGAAGCTGAATCCGACGAAGACGGAGGTCCTGTGCCTGAGCCGTGGCGGTTCAGGATTGGGGGTCCTGCTCCCGGTCTTCGATGGGGCACCTCTCATGCCAGCACCAGAGGTTAGGAGTCTGGGGGTGCTCCTGGATGCCTCCCTGACAATGGAGGCCCAGGTAGCAGCCACTTCTAAATCATCTTTCGCTGGTTCGGCATTTAGTTCCCTTCCTTGACCGCCGCGACCTGGTGACGGTGATCTACGTAATGGTCACCTCGAGACTTGACTACTGCAACGCTCTCTACATGGGGCTGCCCTTGTTCGAAATCCGGAAGCTGCAGCTGGTACAGA
>NW_015169827.1:381323-384356 GCF_001447785.1 Gekko japonicus | reverse complement strand
AACCACTGGCTCCTCCCTAGCACTATCTACCAGCCTATCTAAAACATGCGTAATGTCTGCTACCTTCGCACCAGGAAGGCAAGTCACCATACGGTCAGTACGTGGGTTCACCACCCAGCTGTCTACCTGCCTAAGGATCGAATCACCAACTACCAAGAGCCCCCCTCCCACCCTGCCCAGGGATGGTTCCTTGGTACGAAAGGATACCCATTCACCAGCTTCTAACTGACTGTCTCTGCTTCTCCAGGTCAGCCACCTTGGCCTCAAGGGAGCAAACTCGTTCCCTGAGAACCAGGAGCTCCTTGCACCGAGCACACACCCATGTCTTCTGCCCAGTGGACAGATAGTCATACACGTGACACTCCATGCAAAACACTGGATACCTCCCAACCCCCTGCTGGCATTCTGGCTTCATAATTACTTTTAAAATAATTAAATATAATCCCCCTTTTAAAACCCTTTGTATTTATGTGGTTCTCCTTGTTGAAGTCTACTTACCTTACTGGGAACACAAGGAGACTAGGGCCTTGGTTTTCTGGCTCTTCCTGGGCTTCTTACAGAGCCCCTAGCCTAAGAGTCCCTAAGCTAAGAGCCACAGGCAAAGAGGCTCATGCCTCTGGTAAGGTGCTGTCTTAAATAGAGACCTCCCCCAGGAAAGGGCGGGGCAGCAGCTATTCAAATTCACCCAGGCACTCAATTTACATTCAAACAATTACCCTTTCTCACCCTATCTGAAGCAGCCAGGACTCTGCAACAACTCTAATCCCTTCCACACACTCCCAAACACAGTCCTCCCACACAATACCCTCAGCTAAATCCCCTCAGCTGAAAGCAAGTTTAAAAAAAACACCCCTCTAGCAGCTCTGTCTCCTGCTCCTTCTCAGAGCTCAGCTAGGTCTTAGAATAGGTTATTTGCAGAATGCCCTGCTGATCCTGCAAGCACTGTTCCACTTTGGACCCCCTCAAGAGATCAAGAAACTCAGAAACTGTCCCAGGTCTCCACCTGTCAGTGCACCACTCTCCTGAACCCAGGCAACTGCTAGAGGGGGTACCTTGCTTGCTTCTTTATGGGTATACAGCCATATATACAGCCACCAGCTGTATTAGTGTATTTCCCTCTAGGGCCCTTTCTGCACTCTCCTTTTAATCCCTGTTCACCAGGGTGTCCTCCAAGCAATTCTATACTAAAATTGAATTCAGCCTTCTTTTTAATCCAGGTTTTCCCCCCATTCTACACTAAAATCGAGTTCAACCTTTTTATTCTGCATTACATTACCCTCCTTCAGTGATCAGCCCGGTTTCAGCCTACTGTTGCCCTGGGTTATTTGGATGCTGTTTTGCTGTGGACTTAAATTGCCTCAACTCGAACACTGAGAAAATCTGGAGCGGCAGGCAAATGCAGAAAGGATCAAGGAGGGCCAACACACCTATCACTTGGTCTGCATTTCCTTTAATAGGCTCTGTTTGGTGTCTGCATCTTTGACTAGCCTTTGCAGGGATGACGTACTCCTGGGGTCTAGTAGTCTCTTGACCAACTACCTCTCTTCTTCTGGTGTCCTTTTAGTAAGTGTTTGAGTGGGGCAGGGGCTTACTGTGGTTATGAGAGAGCAAGCATTTAAAGCCTGCCAAGTCTATTTAGAAAAAGGGTGGGGCTTTTGCCCACTATGGCTTCCATTGGCAATTGGAAATCAGATTGGCTGTGCAGATTTAAAGTAAATGAAGAAATATCACACAAGGATCTTTATTGTGTGATTGCAGGTAAGCTGTGTGTATGCAAAAATGTTTTAACAATATGTTCATTTTAAAAGACATTCTGAAGCACAGCTTTTGCTTATAATATTGAAGAGTTATAGTTATGCATAACCTCACTCCTTGACATTTTATGGTTTGACTCTACCTTTTGTAGCAGCCATTTTGTGGTTGCACCCACCAACCTGTGTCAGAATTCTAAGAGTGTCCACCACCTCAAAAAGTTGGGAACCCCTGATTTAAAATAAAAATAAATTTATTAACAATAGCATGTCCATCCATACTCTGCACAGCAATGGATCAAGCAAGGGCTGAAAGTAAAAATGCATACACTCATTTCCCTGTCCCTTCTTAAATATACCCTGACTTTTGTTTTATGTATCTAGAGCTTTCTATCAATCATCGATTACCTTGTGTCTTTGTCTTTCATTATTTATTTAAAATATTTATATGATCTCTCATGAGCATCTCTGTTTGCCTGGATTCTATTACTTGTCTCTCTCCCTCTTTTGTCAGTGGAGAACCCTGAAAAGCATAAAGTTTAGCTGAGATAATTGTTTTTAAATCATATTAACCAATTAAGGGGGGGATCATTGGCTGGTTCTGCATCTGGCATTTGCTCCATATTTTCTCAACACTGAGGAAAAAGTGCAGCTCAGAGCCACATTCAGATACCCTGGGCCAATGCCATACTGACTGCAAAGTCACCCCTGAATGGCCATAAATCTATGCAGAAGGTACCACAAAAGCTGATGATCAAAGCAAGTGAAAGCAGCATGCAGTGCAGAGGGGAATTTCTGTTCCAGTGTGGGTTTGCTAAAACAATGGAGGGAAAAGCCAATGCAGAATCACCCATTGTAAGCCGAACAAAGGCTTGCTGAGCCAACAGTTCTTCATTTGGGCTTTCTGTTCCATTAGAAAAAGAGTTGAAGGAGCTCTGCTTCTTTAGTAGTAATCAATCAGGATGGACCACAGAAGACGACTTCAGAAAAATTTCTGAGCTCATACCAAGCACTGCTTTTTGCCCTCCCTAAGTCAGTTCAAACATGAAAGGACTAGCTTACACCACTACACATTCTGCAATGTGCCATCTGAAATCAAAGATCTCTTGTGTGAATGCTACCTATGAGAGCTTGTAGTGTGAAATGTCATAAAGCAAGTTTTTTAAAGCAGCCAATACAAAACCTTCAGAATCGACTACAGAACTTGGCTTTATAACTCAGATGTAAAACAATTTCAGGTCATATTGTTTGCTATAATCCAATTTATTTAGCCTTCAGCAGG
>NW_015169827.1:358665-381298 GCF_001447785.1 Gekko japonicus | reverse complement strand
CAGGAGCACAATATGGGAAACTGGTTGAATTTGCAGTAGTTTCAGAACTGGATGTGGCTTGATTTTCTTGTACTCTAACTTTTTGCTAATTAATAAATGTTTAAATGTGTATTATGTTTAGTTTTCCAACTGAGAAAGTGAGATTTTTGCTTTACAGTTGGGTAAAAGTAGCTGTATCCTGAATCTAAATAGTAGAGGTGCACATATAATACTTCTTGTATTTAAAAAACAATTTCTGCAGTAGCGGTTAAGACCAGTTGAAAGGGGCTGTCCTTGACAAACTTATCAGCCTTTTGTACACAATTTTGCTGCCACTACAGAACAAAATGTCATTGTTGCTGTCCTCTTGGTAGAACGAACTGTGAGATTATTGACATTCCATTTTACTATAGCGATGGCGAACCTAAACAGCATGATAAAAAGTAGAGACATCACCCTGCCAACAAAAGTCTGCATGGTCAAAGCAATGGTATTCCCAGTAGTCATGTATGGCTGTGAGAGTTGGACTATAAGGAAGGCCGAGCGCCGAAGAATAGATTCTTTTGAACTATGGTGCTGGAGGAGACTCTTGAGAGTCCCTTGGACTGCAAGAAGAACAAATCAGTCAATCCTCAAAGAAATCAACCCTGACTGTTCCCTGGAAGGCCAGATAATGAAACTGAAGCTCAAATACTTTGGCCACCAAATGAGAAGGGAGCACTCACTGGAGAAGACCCTGATGCTGGGAAAGATTGAAGGTCAAAGAAGACGGGGACGGCAAAGGATGAGATGGTTAGACAGTGTCAGCGATGCAACGAACATGAAATTGAGCCAACTTCGGAGGACGGCGGAAGACAGGAGAGCCTGGCGGGAGATTGTCCATGGGGTCGCGAAGAGTCGGACTCGACTGTGCGACTGAACAACAACAACAATAGTGTCCTAGTTGCAGTTAATTCTATCTTACTGTGGTGTCCTAGTTTCAACTATTTCAGAATATTTATCTTGAAGAGAACAAAATGAATTTTCAAACATTAATTAAAGGCATGAGAAAACAAGGATTTTTTTTTTGCTCTAACATAATTATTTAATTAATGTGAGAGAAATGAGGCCTGCTCTCAATCTCTTAATTAAGGGTAAGAGAGTTCCCTTTAAAAGAGTATACTAATATTCCCCCAATTCTAAAGGCTGTGTGTTATGCATGTGTACATTTACAAAGGCAGACAGTAACTGTAATAACAATAGCAGCAAACGGTAACCTTTCAAAATTACACAGAGGAAAAACCTACTGCTGCTTATAGTGGCAGTAAATAAATAATTAGGAGGGAAACTTGCAGTTTTAATCAAGAGCTAGAAGTAGCTAACGCATTGCAATATGTTAAAGATCTAAATAGATTAATATTGATGTAATCAATGACTATATATCAAGTTGAGACTGTTGTTAGTGTGTACTGTGAAAAAAAACCCTCTACCTTGAAGATTTTTATTGGAACCTTTACCAAGAACTCTGTTTTAACTAACTATCTAGATAAGGTAGCCAGATTGAAAAGCATGTATTTCCCCTGATTTTCAAGTCACCTACTGCAGGGGTAAAATGAGGAATAGGATCATCATATTTGTCAATGTCTATAGGAAACTACAGGAAATTCCCATTAAACGTTTTAGGCTCCGGTCACACAGACAGGAAAATGCGGGGGGGGAAGCGTGGCTGTTTGCCCCGGGGCAAACTAACACGCAGTTAAGCGATCAGACCTCCCGTGGAGGTCCTGTGGAGGTACCGTGGAGGTTCCGTGGGTAGGGAGAGGTGCCGATCACAGGACAAGCCTGCACGCAACGAAGAAGCACGCGGTGCGGTAAACTGGGGTTTTTTTGTGTACATGACAAATGCGTGTGCTCCGTTGGGTGCGTGTGTGCATCCACGGAGACTTGGGGGGGAAAACACCTTTTTTGCAAGGGGACATGGGTGGGCGCCGGATGCCACCGGAAACGCGATCAGACGCCCGCTCTTGCCCCGCGCAACCGGGAAGCCTCGGTTGTGCCACGGAAGCGCTACGCTTCCCAGATGTGCCGTGAGATCGCGCCCGGAAAATCCACCTGTCTTCCGTCTCTCTTGCGTGGCTAATGTTCCGTGTGACCACAGCCTTTGAAAGTTATTTCACTAATTTAGAAATCCCATCCAGGAGAGCATTGGACGATGGGAGGCATGTATATAGAGCTGAATTTCTTTTTGAAATTTTTTAAAAATTATTTTCTCAGAAAAAAGGTGGGATACAGAAGGGAAAAGGGTGTGGGGGAAAATATAAATTCATCAGGTTTGCCAAATAATATGAATTGTTACATACAACAAGTAAGATCCAATATATTACCAAATATATTACATATTTAAAAATAGAAGTAGGCATTAACACATCAATATTACAGAGTTTTGGGATAGATTATCTCTTTAAAAAGTAAACAAGATCTTTCCTAAGGTTAGCGATAATCTATTAATGATAAATTACATCTTTAACAACTGAACGAACTCCTATGCTAAAATTGAATCTCTGTAAAATCCTTAATATTGTCTTAATTGTTTATCTAAATTTTATTCTTACTAATAATTTAATTACTAGTAGAATACAGAATCAAGGGAGAGCTGAATTTCTCATGGGAAGGATGGTGACTACGGTGACCATGGCAAGTGCATTTATGGGCCTTTGTTAACAAATAACTGTCTTGAGAGTTGCTGTGCGATTAACAAA
This sequence comes from Gekko japonicus, assembly GCF_001447785.1. Classification (NCBI taxonomy): domain Eukaryota; kingdom Metazoa; phylum Chordata; class Lepidosauria; order Squamata; family Gekkonidae; genus Gekko; species Gekko japonicus. Next base: position 378,581 of record NW_015169827.1, on the reverse strand, counting down.
ACTTAAGTGTCACAGTCCTTCAAGCTCACTAGACATGTACAGTTTGGTTTCAGCACTAAGGCTGGATGGATGAATATCTGTTCCACACTTCCTATAGGTTTTGTTCTGTGAATTGTTACATTCTGTATCCTTCCAGTGATCCACTGCAAATTTCAGTGGAATTGGTGTGAGTGTGCACAATGGGCATTTAGATGAACATGTATTTTATATAGATCCAGTTGGGTAAGCTGTGTTGGTCTGAAGCAGCAGAACAAAGTTCGAGTCCTGTGGCACCTTTAAGACCAACAAAATTTTATTCAAGGCATGAGCTTTCAGGTGTATGCATCTGTATTTGCATTGTATTTGAAAAAGTGTGCGTGCACACAAAATCTCATACCTTGAATAAAATTGTGTTGGTCTTAAAGGTGCCACTGGACTCAGACTTTATTCTCATGTATGTATTCAATGGATGCTACAGCCCATAGTTTTATAATACATATTCAAGAGGCATCCAAATATAATTACAGCCCTCTCACCTTTCATTTGGGCTTACCCAACTGGATCTATATAAAGTACAGTAGAAAATGGGGGGGGGGATATGAACACAGTTCCATTCTGCAAGATGGAAAATTCGGTTCAGAATGCTGTAATCTAAAGAGAATTCCAATCTGAAAGGAATTCAGAAACATCCCATTTTGTGTAGGTTGGGGTATTTCACTTAAAATGCCTTCTCAGACATTATCCTGTCATTGTATCATGTCTGAAACTAATCTTCATTTTTTTAAAATCTGGAAAGGGCTTGGAAAAACCAGAGTTGGAAGATCTGATGTCCCTTTGGAACTGTTGCTGAATACTGTCCATAATGGCTACACTGAGAAGTAAATTGTAATTGGTTGCCATGTGTTCTGTTTTCAAATACATCATCTTCAACATGCTGAAATAAAACCCACCTTCCCACCAAATGTGCAAAAAATCTCTTTTCTCTGTACGCCTCCAACAGATATCAGAACATTGCTTACATGTTTTCTACATACCACTGATGAAATGTATTTTCCATTAAGAATGAATCAGACAATACCATGCCTCATTCATTACTCATTCCAATGTACCTTTCTTCTGATACCAGATTTTACTTTCCTGTACTATGAGAGCTATTACAGATATTTCTACTTGCACTCTGAAATATGGAGAAACAAGCGAAAAGTTACTGCCCTGTGATCAATATGTATATGCTTATTGTTAGTGATCGGATGCTGGAATAACAAACTAAATGCATGCTAACAAAATCGATGCATCAAATAGTAACTGGCAGTTCAGTCCTAAGAATGCTTTCCAGGGAGTAAGCCCGATTTATTAAAAGGAAGTTTACTTCTGAGTAAAAGTTTACTTCTGAGTAAAACTGCTCCCTGTCTACTCTGCTGATTTCTGACAAACTCAAACAATACTTTATATGGAGTGCGTAGTGGATTTTTATCTCCTGGCTATTTTACACATTATGCCATACTACTACTACTACTACTACCACCACCACCACTACTACTACTAATTTTGTTGTTGTTGTTGTTGTTGTTGTTATTGTTATATGTTTTATTTGACAAACAGCACATGTTGACAAAAATTTGAGAAGGGGTTACTATATCTATTTTGTTGCAGCATTTCACCTTTCAGAATCTGTTTTTTGCTGCCGCTATGCATGTTCCAAAAGGAACTTCTAATGACTGTCAGTATAACATTTTCTATCCCACTGCAGTTCAGAATGTTTGTGCAATCTGAAGGCGCTTACTTTACTTAAAGTCATTAGTATAACATCTTACTGTCACTTACTTTAATTGTCATGTGTTTAGGGGAGGCAGCACTCATAGTTCAATGTACTTGACCAGAATACAGAAAGCTGTGTTTTAGGTTAATTTTAGGCCTACGTTAAATACCATGTTTCCCCCCTCCATTTTATCCTCACAGGCTAAGAGAGATGACAGGACTAAGGTCACTTCATGAACTTTTCTTCTGAGTGGAGATTTGAAGCCAAATATCCCGTCATAGTGTGATACTCTGTTCTCATGCCATTCTCTCATGCCTTCACTGTAATATACTAATGCAGAATCACACGCATACTTCAAATGACAACTTGTTTTTCTTTTCCTGTCTTATAAGAAAACCATTTTTAATCTCCCTCTGCGTACAAGAAATCATTCAAGAATTAATGCAAGCTTCTATCGTATTACATTTGATAAATCAAATGCCCTGTGGAATTCTTCATGTTTTCTGGAAAGAACCATAAAGTATTAGTCTTTAGTAGAAAATAGATACAGTCAAATAAAAGGACATACTCTGTTTTGATACTCTTAAAGAGGAGGTGAAAGGCACTCTAGCAAAACAAAGAAGTATGATGGAGACATATGAGCTGCTGAAATAGAATCATAGGGAAAATGTAGATGTGCCAGGAGCCTATTAAATACACAGGAATAAGACACTGAAGACAACAACTAGTAGCTATTTATCATTTACATGGGGCAAGGATACTATACGAATTGAATTTCTGGCAATGTCATGTATTTTATGTGCTGTTGTCAGTATTCATGGGACATGATTATCAAGGTGTGTACTTTGGCTTAGTTTACAATTACATGAATAGTTAAAATGAGGTTCATCATTGTGGTATCTATTCAGTCACATATGAGTATTATGCATGTTGTAGACCTAATGGGGAGACATTTTTAAAGCTCAAAAAACACCTGAGTGTGCTTCATCCCCCTCCCCCATGCTGTTTTCCTCCTTTTACAACAAGATAAAGAGCACCCTTCCCTAAGTTCTCTCTCTGCCGCTACTGAGAGAGGTTTGTTTTTGGAAGTGCCTGCCCCTCAGTTCTCTCTCTGCCACTTCTGAGAGAGGATTGTTGTTAGAAGCTCAGTCATTCTTCACCAGCACTAAACCGCCAACTTCAGCACTTCCACATCAGTACTGCCTCTATAGAGCCTTGCTCCCTGAAAATGGCAGAAAAACACTCTTTTAAAAACATGGGTCTTCTCTCCCCAATATTCCAGTGTTGGAAAGTACAAAGATATGATGGTGGGATACAGATTGGCTGTTCCAGGAGAGTGAGGCCTGGCTGCTGGTTAGTCATTCCTCCTTCAAGTCTGCCTCCCAGACAATGGACCTGGTTGCTCCAAGGTTGGATCTTTTGGCTTTAAGATCCTGTTGCTGAATGCCAGGTCAGTAAATAGAAAAAAACTACTGCCTTTCAGGATTTAATCCTCGATGGACAGGCTGGCCTGGTATGTATTATAGAGACCTGGCTGGATGAGGCTGGAGGTGTGAATCTGACCCAGCCCTATCCTCCAAGTTTCTCTGTACGGCAGCATGCTAGGCCAGGGGGATGAGGGAGTCACGGTGGCCTGCCATGATTCTATTTATCTGTCAAGGTGCCTCATCTAGCAGTCTGCCAGTTTTGAGTGTGTGCTCCTGAAGGTCGGTGACCAGACCAGGGTAGGGATCCTACCGGCGTACCATCTACCCTGATTCCCAACCATCTCTCTTCCAGAGCCAGTTGATCTGGTCTCAGGTGTACTAGCGGAGACTCCTGAAATAGTAGACCTGGGTAACCTTAACATCCATGCTGAGGCCAGGCTGTCAGGAGTGGTTCAGGGTTTCATAGCCTCCATGATGACCATGGGCCTGTCCAAAGTGATTACAGGGTACACACTAGATTTGGTCTATTATTAGGGATGGGCATGAACAAGCTCATGAATGTAAGTTTGTGACAAATTTTGGCCGGTTCATAGTTTGTGAACTGAAGAGCTGCCACAAACTTCCACAAATTTTACGGCAGTTTGTGGCGATTCGTTATTTATTTTAGATTTCTGAAACGCCCTCCCCTACTATAGCAGGCCTCAGGGCGAGTAACTACATAATTATAAAACAGCCATAAATAATTATTAAAATTATTAAAACTTAAAACTTAAATTCATCAAATACATAGGTGGTGCATACAAAACAATTTCAGTTTCATCAGAAATAACAACATAATTCAACAGCATTAGGTAAAGGTGAAGGTTCCCTTGCTCGAAAGCCAGTCGAATCCGACTCTAGGGTTGCGGTGCTCATCTCCGTTTCAAAGCCGAAGAGCCAGCGCTGTCCGAAGACGTTTCTGTGGTCATGTGGCCGGCATGACTAAACACCAAGGCACACAGAACGCTGTTACCTTCCCACCGAAGTGGTCCCTATTTATCTACTTGCAATTTCTTGCTTTCGAACTGCTAGGTTGGCAGGAGCTGGAACTAGAGACAGGAGCTCACCCTGTCTTGCGGCACCCGGGTCTTGAACTGCTGAACTACTGACCTTCCCCAGCCTGCAGTTCAGCATCTTAACCACTTGAGCCACCGCAGCTCCTCAACAGCATTGGGGAAGGCCAAAATTGGAAACAGGAAGGAGGACCATTGAGGAAGCTGTCATTTCCCTTGGTCAGGAGTCTCGACCACAGGCCTGGTGGAACAGCTCTGTTTTGCAGGCCCTATGGAACTGTGAGAGATCCCAGAGGGCCCAGATCTCACCTGGAAGAGCATTCCACCAGGCTAGAAACAGCCAAAAAGGCTCTGATCAAGGCTAACTGGATGCTTCTTGGTCCACGGACCACCAACAGACAAGGAGCATAATGCTCTTGGGGAGTATACCAGGAGAGGTGGTCCCGAAGATATGCTGGTCCCAGACCATACAGGGCTTTAAAGGTTAAAACCAACACCTTGAATGGATCAATGTGGCTAAGTCATGGCGAGAAAGGAAAGGGGCTAGTTGCTTGACTTGATGAAAATGTAAAAATGCCAGTCTAGAAACATTTGTGACCTGCGGCTCCATTGATAAGGAGGCATTCAGTATCATGCCCAGATTCTTCACCATTGGTGCTAGTGTTAACGGCGCTCCATCAAGAGTCAGGAGTTGGTATCCCAGACCTGGGTCTCCCTGACCCAGCCAAAAGACCTCTGTCTTTGTAGAATTTAATTTCAGCCAGGTCTGCTTCAACCATCCATTCTGAGGCAGAGCCCAGTTGGCCATCCATCAACAGATATAGCTGGGTGTCATCAGAGTACTGGTGACAACGCAGCCTGAATCTCCGCACCAGGTGGGTGAGGGGGGCACATATAGATGCTGAATAACATTGGGGAGGGAATAGTCCCCTGGGGGACTTCACTTACCAAAGGGTATCATGGCGAGACTCTCCTCGAGCGCCACCCTCTGTCCCCGACTTTTGAGAGAAGAGACAAACCACTTCAAGGCTGTCCCTCATACCCCCACTTCGGCGAGTTGGTGAGTCAGTAGGTCATGATCGACCATGTCAAACACTGCTGTCAAATCCAGGCATCCGTAGAGAGTGCTGTCTCTGTCCTATGGCTGGGGCAGAAGCCGGGTTGGAAGGAACCTAGGACCAATATATCATCCAGGTTCCCGAAGAGTAGAAAGCAGAGGTTTAAATGGACAGAAGCCAGATTGGAAAGGATCTAGTACCTATGTATCATCTAGATTTGTGAAGGGTAGAAAGCTGAGGTATTATCATGGTGGTTCATAAAGAGTTGAAAGCCAAGGTTTTTCACCAGGAGCAGAAAGCAGGGGTTTAAATGGCTCCAAACTGCTTTCTGCTCCCTGCCACTTTTCAAGGGGAAACCCCTACTTTCTGGTCCCTGTGAAAAGTGGCGGGGAGCAGAAAGAAGGGTTTAAATAGCTTAAAGCCATTTAAACCCCTTCTTTCTGCTCCCTGCTGCTTTTCACATGGAGAATCCCTGCTTTCTGCTACCCTTGAAAAGTGATGGGGAGCAGAAAGCAGGGGCCACAAACCACTATGAAATGGTTCAGTTCGCAAACAAACTTCCCAGTTTTGTGTTGGTTCATGATTGGGTTCGTGGTTCGACCATGAACTAAAATGAACCACAAAAATGTGATTCGTGCCCATCCCTATCTATTATACTGCTGTGGAGGGTGATCTGGAGATGGGGGAGTTAAAACTTACTTTGATGTCATGGACAGATAATTACCTGATATAAGTCTTAGTGTTTCCCCTTTCCTCAGCAGGGTTTTCTGGACTCATTAAGATGGTCCACCCCAGGCACCTGATAGATTCTGTTAGGTTCCTGTTGGTACTTAGGGATTTTCCTACCTTGGTTGCTGATGATTCTGTTGAGGCTCTGACTGCTCTCTGGAATAGGGAGATGGCCCGGGCAGTAGACACAATCACCCTTAAGTGATGACGGTGAACAGGCAATATTTCTCCACCACCATTGTATTTGCATGTAAGCATCTAGTGAGCTGTTCCATGTGATTCAGGGATTTCTACAACATAGCCCCAAGGATTTGGACTCTGACCACACATTGGCCTTCTGTGATCAATTTGCCATTTAATTTTGCAAACAAAATTGCTCAGATCCGCTCTGGTGGGGATGCATGTCCAGATGATGTCCCTTTGCTTGTCCAGTTTATATGAATACTGTTCAGCTTGTGGGTACCAAGAATCTGAACAAGATCCTTGGACAGGTAACACATACCACATGTGTTCTCAACTCTTGCCCTTCCTGGCTGATAAAAACTGCCTGGGGGGACTGGCTGAATGGGTAAGGGGAGACGTAAATGCTTCCTTGAGAGTGGGAGTTGCACCACACATTTTCAAGGAGGCAGTGATTTAGGACTGTTGTGAAAAAGCCATCCGTGAACCTTAGTATGTTAGAAAATCTTCAACCAGTCTCCAATCTTACATTTTTGGGCAACATGGTAGAGTGAGTTGTTGCCTCTCAGCCCCAGGGGTTCTTGGAAGAAAATGATTTTCTGAACCCATTTCAGTCTGGCTTCATGCCAAGATTTGGAACAGAGACTGCTTTGCTTGCCTTGGTTGATTACCTCTACCAAGAGCTAGACAAATAGAATGTGACCCTATTTGTTCTGCTGGATTTTTTAGCAGCCTTTGATAGTATCGACTATAGTACTCCAGTGAGCCACCTCTCAGCACTGGGACTAAGGGGCACCATAGTACAGTGGCTCAAGTCCTATCGGGGGGGTGTCAGAAGATAGTTTTGGGGGATTCTTGCTCTGCCCCATGGCCATTGATCTGTAGGGTGCCACAGGCTTCCATCTTATCCCCCTAGAGCCAGTTTGGTTTTGTGGTTTAGAGCGCAGACTAATCTGGGAGAACTGGGTTTGATTCCCCACTCCTCCACATGCAGCTGCTGGAGTGACCTTGGGTCAGTCATAAGTTCTTTCAATGCTCTCTCAGCCCCACTTACCTCACAGGGTTTCAATTGTGGGGAGGGTAAGGGAAAGGGATTGTAAGGTACTCTGAGACTCCTTTGGGTAGTGAAGGGCAGGGTATAATTCCAATCTCTTCTTCTTTTTCTTGCTATTTAATATCTATATGAAGCCACTGAGAGAAGTCATCAGTACATATTGGTTGTGATGTCACCAATATGGAGATGACACCCAGCAATACTTTTATTTTCCTCCTAATTCCAAGGATGCTGTTGATGTTCTGAACAGGTGCTTGGAGTCCTGGATGAGGGTGGATGGGCTGGATGAGGGTGAACAAACTGAAAGCTGTCCTGACAAGATAGAGGTTGTCTTAGTTAGTAGAAAGGTAGACCATGGATTTCATATCTCCCCTGTCTTGTACGGGGTTATACTCCCCCTGAAAAGAGAGCTTCACAGTTTGGGAGTGCTGCTTGACACAGCAGTCACCTTAGAAAACCAAGTGCTGTTGTGGCCCAGGGTGCGTTTGTCCAGCTTTGGCTGCTGCATCAGTTGCATTTGTTTAGTCAAATCTAGCCACAGCAATCCATTCCTTAGTAACATCTAGACTAGGGGTGTGCAATTTTTTTTACCAGTATTTTTTGGTTTGGGTCTGTTGGACCCCCCTCCCAAATCGGTATTTCCAAAAAATCCCAGATCCCAATACTGATATGGTATTTGGAGCTGGGATTTTTTGGAAATATCAAACCTCTTTGGGTCCAATAGACCCGAGAAGAAAAATACCAGTTAAAAACTGCAGGAGAAGCTGGCCCAAAGATGATGATTATTTATTTGATTTTTAGGCCTCCCTTCCCTGCAAGCAGGGCTCAGGGCAGTGTACAATAAAATTCAGTACAACAACACACCACAGAATACAAGACTACCAAAATTAAAAACTAAAAACCTACAATAAATAACAATTAATACATAAGATAATCAGTTCAGGATGGCAGAAAATAGTTTGATAAAATTGTCGCAGGCCCCCTGGGGGGAATATGAGGGAGGGGGTAAGAGGGTATGAGAGTGCCAGACCTCAGACTGTGCCATCGCTTACCAGTTAAAAATGATTTTTAGGCCTCCTCTGCCTTGCAAGCCCTGAAGAAAGGTAATAGATCCCACAGGGCATTGATTTTCTCTGCCAGAACATTCCATCAGGCTGGGGCCAGGGCAGAAAGAGCCCTGGCCCTGGTTGAGGACAGCTGGATCTCTCTTGGACCAGGAACCACCAAAAGGTTCTTATTCCCCAAGCATAACACTTGTCTGGGGGCATACTGAGAGAGGCGGTCCCAAAGTTATGTGGGTCCCTGGCCATTAAGGATCTGCATGCTGCAGGGAGGTCTCTCCCTGCTGCATGCAGACCTGACTGCGAGGGCTTCTCCTGCAGCATGGTTTAGACTGGGCTGCATGAGAAACCACCCCCAAACCAAGCTGGCGGAAACAGTCTACTCCTCTCAGCACAACTGGTCCTCAGCTGTTTTCTGCAGTCCTTTTCAGCTTTAAAGGGACAGCAATAGAAGCCTGACAAACATCTGAGATGTGGGAGCAATCTGCTCCTGCCTCTCTGTTTTTTTCAGATCTACCGGTAATTTCCAAATATATGTGGGATGTTCTTGGGATTTCCCTCCCTCGGTTTTCTTAGGAAAACCCAGATTGATTTGGGAAGCCAAAATATACCTGGAAAATACTGATAAGGTATTTTGGGGTATATTTTTCAGCTCGGGTAGATCCAAATACACACCTCTAATCTAGATTGGACTATTGCAATGCACTGTATTTGGGACTACCCTTGAAGAGTTTTTAGAAGTTGCAGCTAGTGCAGAATGCTGTGGCTAGACTACTATTTGGGGCCAGCTATCAGGACCATATGTCCCCAGTACTACTCCAATTACACTGGCTACTAATCCACTCTGGAGCTCAATTCAAAGTGTTGGTTTGCCTTTAAAGCATTACATGCCTTGGGACATGAGTATCTGAAATATTGTCTTCTCCCATATGTTCCTCCCTGGGAATTAAGATCATGGGGAGATGCCCTCCTGACAGTCCCACCAATTAAAGATGTTCATTTGGTGGGAGTTTTAAACCAGTGACTTTTATGGGTTTTATAATTGTTGCTTTAATAATGCTTTATTTATAGTGTTTTATCTATATTGTTTTATTGATATTGTATACATACACAGACAACACTCCTTTGTTTGTGGAGATTCACATCCCCTTCTGTTTTTCCCTATGATTTAGATTCCCCCCCCCTGCAAACCTGAGGGGATTCCCCCAAGTTTGAAGAAAAATCTCCCTTCTTTCAACATGAACCCAATCCATGGATATAAGTATCCACAAGTGGGCCCACAGTCAGTTATAAGATAATGATTGGAGTTAGAACATGATGGGGAAACAACTGAATGTTTAAGGAAAACAAACTACAGATGTGTTTGTACAGTATTGTATCATCTGGGGATCATTTACAGATTCATTGGGAAGAGTGCCACCTACTGACTTGCCCAATATGAATTGCTCTTTGACAACGTTTTATGCTGGTCTCCTATGCCAAATGAGCTGTGAAATGATATTGCTGTAATACATTCTGTGTAAGGAAACAGAAGATATATTTGTACAATCACTAATGCAAGAAGATTGAAAAGTACAGAAATAATTTGCATTGCATGTGTTAGCAAAGGCAGTTGAAATAAAATAAATATTTCAATATAATAAGGCTTATCCTTTGCATTGCTTTTTTTTGTCTCCTAGATGAAATCACAATATGTGTCTACTCTAAATCCCCAAGCCAGGACTGATGGCATACCTCATAATCCTTATATGAATGCATTCCAGATACTTTAAATTTATTCATCTAGCAAGTCAGATTGCAAAGGAAGGCAAAGTAGAAAGTAACAAAAAATAATTAGGCACCTCTCCAGTCTAGATTTTGGACAGCAGAGACTTTCTGCCATTTCTATTTTTTTTAAAAAAAATAGAGTGAAACTTTTGGGAAGCAGAGAGGGGTCCTTCAATCCAGAGCAGAGTTTCTTAGCACCAACTAAAAACTTGCTTGTTTACCCAGGCTCTAACTTTAAGTGTTTAACTATGCTATATTTAGTTGACAGTAAGCTGCCTTCAGCAGTTTTAGTAGCTATTATTTAAATAAATTAATAAGACATTGCACACCTTTTACAAGCAAAGTGTGGTTCTTTGTAATTTATTTAAATGCATGTTAAAATATGCAAGCAAGTAGCTTGCACAAGTTTATCTGTGTGAAAGATTTCCCATGTGTGTCAATCATGATTCATTCAGGCTTAAGCATTGTATAGCTTTTCACATATTTTGAGGCATAGGTCATAGTGCTGACTGTAATATTTGTTGCTTTTACCCAAAATGTCATTTAGGTTTTGTTTTTTTCTGATACTTTGTGAAATACATTTGCGACATCTTTAGAAATCTACTTTTTACAGTTTAGCTTTCATTACCCCCCCTTCCCTGTGATACTGGACCACAATCTTTAATGAAACAGAGTTTAGTTTATTGTAGGCATTAAATATTTTCTTCTTTGGTAAGCAATGCATTCATGCTATATAAGAAAATAATTTTGGCTTAGCTTTATTTTGTGTTGAGTTTCTGCATGCATTATTTAAAAAAATGCATACACAGCTGTCCAAAAAGTGGGTTAGTGAAAAAAGTAAAGATATTAAATGAACAGTAATTTGTGTTCTACAGAGAAGAATGAAACAACTTCATTGTATTAATGACCTATTTATTTAGCCTGCTGAAAGAAGCACAAATAATAGAATGACAGGAACTGGAGACATACTTGCTTTCTGTAAAGACATGTGTTGTCAGCTGAACACTGATAGGGCTGAAGTGTCTTATCAAGGTGGACACTGATCCAAAGCAATAAGATTTCAACAAAAATGTAAGGGAAGAAATAGGAGTTTAGCCTTATATTTAAAGCACATTGAACTTCCTAGTATGACTGGATACTCAGTTCCTGGGCAGTGGAACATTTCAATCTGAAAAAATGGTTAATAAGTCACTAGCAAGAAAAGTTATGCTAATTACAGCCATTATTCAAGGAAACCATATTCACAAAACTGCAAGTGCATCTGGAGGCCTGTAACACAGTGGCCTACCGGTTCTTCCAGAGGGCCGCCAACAGGGCACAGAAAAGGTGTCTCAGAGCAGCTTACAAACTCCTTTCCCTTCCCCTCCCCACAACAGACACCCTGTGAGGTAGGTGGGGCTGAGAGAGCTCTGACACAAACTGTTCTTTTTTCAAGAACACCTCTGACAGAACTATGGCTTGCTCAAGGTCATCCAGCCAGGTGCAAGTGGAGGAGTGGGGAATCAAACCCGGTTCTCCCAGATTAGAGTCCGCAGACTTAACCACTACACCAAACAGAGGCTGAGGCCTTCCAGTGATGTTGCCTCCTAGCAGTGGTATTTACTGTCTCTGAATGTGAAGGCTAATTTTGATCACCATAACTAGTAGCCAGTAATAGAACTAGCTCCTATGATTCTATCTAATCCCCTTTAAAAGCTGTATGCTTGTAGTCATCAGTCCATAGTCTGGGAGCAAATTTGTGCTCTATCTTTTTAGTGCTCTGTTGTTGAACAGGATGAACTGAAAAATTGTTAAAAGAATATATTTAGTTTAGGGCCTGGCATTTATTAAGTTCACAGTTGTTTAGACAGGCACAATGTAAGTATTTGTACAGCTTTTGTGGTGTTTCACAATCCTCTCTGACTGCTGTTCCATCTGCTGTCAATTTACTAGTGGTGGTTGACTTCTAGCTAACTTGTTTGCTCAGAAATAAGACTTCCTATATCCATAATACTTACTTCCAGTTAAGTGCACATGGGATGGGTAGTTCTTTTCTCCTGTTCCAAAGGAACTGTAACCCCATTGAATAGAAATGGCCATGTAATTTAGCAGAACATTTTTTGTAATCTGGAATCAAATTTATATTATCAAAGGTGAAGAACAGTAACATCTCCCTGGCGAATTGCCAAAGTAGATTCCGTAGTGATGTAATTCAGAATCAGGACCTTTCATTTCCTGAATTTTTAATTAATGCTGTATTCTTTTCAGGACTTGCATCCATTACTTTTTCCAATTTTCTCCATATTCTATTCCCTTATTTTACTATTCAGTTACATACTTGCAACTCTGTTCTGTTGCTGAATGATATTGCTATACAGCTAACAAAACAGGAAGTGATAATTGAGTTGAGTTTAATCATGGGCTTTGTGTCTGATTTCACCTGTAATGTCATTTCTGAGAGGACTATGAATTGAGCTGTATTGTAAAATTAACTGGGAAATGTAACTAAATGTCATATTCATGGCTTACACTATGAAGATGAAGAAAATGGGCAATTGTATCAAACAGTGCAAATGAGCGTATCTTATCTTGGTGCTTCTACTACAATCTAATATCTAGGAATTTAGTGTCTGATAAGAAACTGTCTGTCTTCCAGTGGCCTGTAGTTTATAGAGTCTGTGTATGTATGTATACAGTCATGAAAGATGGGGAAATGACACAATAGTCTAGAAACCACAGAAAGACCTAGTATATGTATCCATACTAAAATAAAAATAAAATGTTCCTTAAAAATTCAGAAGCAGTGGTAATAGATATATGTGTTCATGTTTTATTATTAATATAGTAGAATATCTTATAACTATACTTTTAGATACTTTTGTATGTGAAATCAGAACATGAAAACCAGATATTCCTTTAAAATAGTTTTTGTTAAATAATAGTTGTATTTTGCCATTAGAACATGTTTATTTAGGACATTTTAATGTTGCCTCTCCAGAGTCCTGCTTGAGGTGGCTTACAAGTCAAAACACCATAATCATGCTAAGTATCAGCATAAAAAGCCACTAAAAACAAACCATTAAAAATAAGGGTGGCAGTCACACGTGCAAGATAAAGCTGGGGAGAAGCAAGGCTATTTGCTCCGTAGGAATTTGACCCGCAGTTGCGCGATCACACAGTCCTTGGAAGCTGTGGGTACAGCCCGTCGCAACATGATCAGACACAACTGTGGGTTAGTCGTGGGGTTAGGTTGCGCTGTGTGTTTCCGGTGCTCTTCAACGAGGGATCGATGATTCGCATCTCTGCACTGAGGGCTCCCTATGCAGTGTGCGATGATGCACATACCAAGGGAACAACGGCATGGAGTCAGGATGGCCTGATCAGACCATCCCGATGCCATCGGAGCACGCTGGAGCGATCACACAGGGGAAAGTCCATCCGTGGCTCATAGCAACCCATTTGCTACTGGACTTTCCCCAGTGTCTTTTTACTCTGCTTCTGCGGCGGAGCAAAATGGGTTGCCGACAGGTGCGGGGCGCTTCCCAGATGTTTGTGTTCGATCGTGCCCTTTAAATCCGCCTGGCATTCGCCCCTATAGTGCGGCTAATTGTACATGTGATTGCGACCAAAGATAACCATAAAACAGACCTCAGACCAGAAGTAGACCATAAAACAGCTAAAAAGTTAAACCTATTCAGTTAAAAACCTGGGTAGAAAGGACGGATTTTGTTTTGTTTTGGCTTGGCTCCTAAAGGCATTATGGTAAGCACGAAGCAAGCTTGAAGGGGGATGGCATTCCAAAAGCAAGGTGCCATAGTTCAAACTTCCCTCTGTTTAGCGGCTACCTTCCTCGCCTCTGAAGGCATGAGCACAGAGAGCAGGGCTTAGGTGCCATGAGTACTTTTGTAGTTTTTAATTAGGTTAACAGAAGTGGTTTCTGTTGTGTTGCACAGAGCTATATTCAAGATGTGCTGTGAATCTGTTACCATGTTGACTGAAAGGTGAAATATTTGGGGATACAGATACTTTTTACAACTGGGTGTTTTATTTACTTATTTTTTAAAAAAAGATTCACCTGTGTGAGCTAGAACTACTTTATGTCTGAAGAAATGGAGCTTTTTATGGTTACGTTGCAAGGGGAAAAAACTATACTTAAGCTTTCTTCTACAACTGTGATGTGCCCACACAGCTGATTGGTGATTCCCAATGTAGCATTCATGGGTGCCATGGTGCTCACCAATGAATCTCCTGGCTCTACTTAATCTTGGAGAAAAAATCTACAGGATATTGAATGGAACAGAAAACAGTTGGCGTTTCAGGGCACTCCTTATCTGCTAACAGACTTGCAAAATGCTGAGCTCATCTCAGCTAGGTATACCACAGCTGTGTACCCTTGGCTTAACTGTAGACACAGTCTTTGTTATGGCTCTGGTTTTGCAACCTCTCCCTGTGGTTGCACAGTGATCAAACCTTTCTGGGAAATTGAAACTAAACAGTGTCTCTTCTTAAAGGAAAGAACCAACCCTGCTTCCCATGGCAGCCATTTTTATGAACCTGCTACTGTTCCTCAAAATTCTAAATATGCATACAGGCTCAGCAAGATTGGGTACCCCTGATATAGAGGTGCCTCAGCATATGCCATGTGTTGTTTTAAAGCAGTATTTATTGAGTTCTTCCTTGGCCTTTATTTTTCAAGCCAGTCCAATTTTCATTTTAGGTTTAATTCTGTTGTTTCTTATTTTCTTTCCTGTGTAGGTCCACAACTGTGCTGTAAACTATGTCTCCTTTTTTACGAATATCGTTCAACTCATGTGAACTAGGGCCTGTGCAGAACCATGGAGAACAACTACAGCCATTCTGTGCAATAAAAATGAAAGAGGCCTTAACTACAGGTAAGAAGACTTATTGGCTGCATTTGTGGACTGGGGTGCTTCACTGTAGGATGAACTGTAGGATGAACTTCTTGATCCTATGCTCATTTACTTTGAAGTAAGCTTTATGAACTGAACAAATAATACTCCCAAATAAGTGTGCATTATGATTTTGCAGCATTCAGTGTCCTGTTTAATTTTGCACTGTATATCAGTTTATTTAAACACAGTGTGACTCAGGGTCGTAATTCAGGTTGACTACTTGATTAGTCAAGAAAGATTTGGTAAATTGAGCAGTCAAATATTGTAAAGGTATTCGTCAAGAATTTTGATAATCAGTCTATCAGTTCTTTATTGGCAGAGAATATAGATTGCTTTTACATTACAATTGGGTAAATATACCAACATTTTGATAATCCACAGGCTTTGATGCTTATGCTAATTCAATTCAGTTCAATTACAGAAACAAATCTGTTAACTGTTACAGCAGGTTGACAGCAGGAGGACTTTTCCTATACTGCGGGGTTTGCCTGTTGGAGGAATAGGGGACTTTTAGCCCCTCACTACCAGATGACATCATAACATTTAAAGAAGTAAAGCTACCACGGATTGTATTTTTGGCTTCAGGAAATATTTGATCATGATTAATTCACAGGTAGTTGATTGACTGAATACATAAGAACAGTAGACTTGCTAAAGTTCAGTGTTTCAATGATAGCTCTTTTGAAAATCCCATGAAGACAGCCTTTGAGTTCCATGAAGGAAAGTGCACGCGGGGATATCAAGAGGGTATAATATTAAGAACACAATGTCTGTTGGACAGGGTTCCTGTAAAGGCAGTGGGAATGCATCCAGTGAATAAGATAAAGATACGTATAGCATGGAGAGGTAGAAGTGAGGCAAGCATGTGGCAAGAGCAGCAGCAAGCAAAGACTCCACTGTTTACAGACCAGATAGCAAAGCCCAACATGAATTTTATGAGGATCAAGGCTTGCTGTAAAAATACATTTTAAAAGTACCATGTGTTGATTTTATGTTGCAATATCAGCAGACACTTGAAATGAAATGTTGGATTAGGAAGAATAAATACATACTGTGAATTAAATGTTTCAACAAAGTTAAAGCTTTATGTAGATATTATTTTCATTGAAAAAATGCTTGTAAAATTTTAAAGACAATGTAGCAGGCACGTTGTTTACCTTTAAGGAAGAAGGGCACTGAACGCTGCTGACACATGAATTTTCATATTCTCAAATAATTGTGCTTGCCATACCATAAACGTGATTGTCCACTCATCTATTTCAATATAAGTCACTGGGGCAGCTCAGTTTCCTTTTCACTGTCTGCATAATCGCTTGTATCTCTTATTGGTTTCATATAATATCGGTGATTCCCTACCCATATAGATCAGAATTTTAGCATTAATTTTGATTTGATCTTTATATCAGGTGAATTCAAAATTTTATTTGGATTGTTATGGTTTATCCTTGCTTCTCATTTACAAATCAGTAAAGCATGCACTAATCACCTGGAAAACTGTAATTAGAATGTTGAAACTGCCAAACTTGCTTAGTATTTTATTGGCAATAATATTTTAAAAAATTAACAATAGTGAATCTTTTGAAATGGAAGACTTTCCAGAGAGCTCAAGAACAGTATAAAACTTGAAAAGTATGTAACATATGAAGAGCCCTGCTGGAACAGACCAGTGGTCCATCTGGTCCAGCATCTTGTCTCACATCAGTTCCTCTGGAGGTCCAACAACAGGGTGCAGAGGCTTTCCCCTGGTGTTGCCTCCTGGCACTGGAGGTTTCCTTCAGTCATCATGGCTAGTAATCACTGATAGACCTGTCCATGTATCTGTCTAATCCCCTTTTTAAGCTATCTGTGCCTGTGGCCATCACTGTATCCTCTGACAGCAAGTTCCTCTGGCAAGTTCCTACATCCTCTGGCAGCATTTTAATCACTAGCTGTGCGTAAAGAAGCATTTCCTTTTGCCACCATCTGTCCTGAATGCTTTCAGCTCTCTCCACCCTGTGTATAATTTTATAATTATGTACTCTCCTAGTTGTCTCTTATGAATTGAAAAGTCCCAGACTCTTCAGGCATTCCTCGTAGTAAAGGTGGTCCAACCTCTAATCATCTAGGTTGCCCTTCTATGTACTTTTTTTCAGCTCTGCAATGTCCTTTTTGAGATAATGGTGACCAGAATTGAGCTCAGTATTCTAAATGAGGCTGCACCATAGATCTATACAGGGGCATTATCATATTGGCCAGTTTATTTTATTATTATTAAAAAGAAGACAATTTTATTTGGATATAACATCAATTCAACCAATATAACATTTTAGCATCCATCTTATATCCTTTTCTCCCCATATCTCCCCCCTTCTGGCTTCCCGCAGTGCTCCTGCAAAATAGATTATTCTTCACATCCCAATATTTCTCCAGATATTCTTTAAGATCTATCCAGCCTGCAAAAAATTCTTCCGCTTCCTGATTCTTGAGCTTTCTTGTCATTTTGTCAATTTCAACCATAAAAAGCAACTTTTTTATCCACTCCCGGATCCCTGGCGTTTTTTCTTGTTTCCAGCATTGAGCATAAGTCATTCTGGCTGTTGTGATCATGTGCCACATTAGAGTCCGTTTTGCAATATTTACTTCTTCCATTTTATGTCCCAAAAGTAACAATTCCGGCTCCTTCTTAAATTTACATTTCGTAATTTTCTCCATCTCATTATGGACCTCAGTTCAAAGATTTCTTGCTTTATCACAAGTCCACCACATATGATAAAAAGAACCTTCTATTTTTTTACATTTCCAACATTTGTTTGACATGTTACTGCTTATATTTGCTATCTTTTTTGGTGTCATATACCATCTATACATCATTTTATAGCAATTTTCTTTTAAATTATTACATGTTGAAATTTTCATTGCATTTCCCCACAAAAATTCCCAAGATGACATATATATTTCTTTATTCATATTAACTGCCCATTTTATCATCTGCTCCTTTACTGTTTCATCTTCTGTATACCATTTTAACAATATCTTATATATTTTAGATATCATCTTTTTACCTTTTTCCAACCATACGCTCTCAATGTCATTATATTTCCCCCTAAACCCAAAGTCTTTTTTGTCTGTTTTAAACAAATCATAAATTTGTCTAAAATGCAACCAACCATAATTAAATCCAATTCCTCCTTTTCTTTTATATCAAACGTCTTTCCAACAGGTTTCAAAATATCCCTATATTGTATCCAATCCTCTCCTTTGTAGCTCGAGTATGGCTTAATTACCTCTGCTGGAACTATCCAAAGTGATCTCTCCTCCGAAAAAAACCTTCTATACTTTGACCATGTGTCACATAGCGTTCTTTTGATGTAGTGATGTTTAAACATATTGTCCATTTCTGTTTTCCCATACCGTAGGTATGCATGCCATCCAAATTTGCAGTCATGCCCTTCCAATGCCAGCAATTTCCTGTTGTCTAAATTAATCCATTGTTCCAGCCATGTTAAACATACTGCATCATGATACAGTCTAAAATTTGGTAATTGAAATCCACCTCTTTCTTTTGCGTCACATAAAATTTTCATCTTGATCCTTGGTTTTTCCCCTGCCCATACGAATTTTGAAATCTCTCTCTGCCAAGAATTCAAGATTTTTGAGTCTTTCACTATTGGAATAGTCTGAAATAAAAACATCAAACGTGGTAAAATATTCATTTTAACCACCGATATTCTGCCCAATAGTGACAAATTTAAGGTATTGCATTTTTTAATGTCCTGCTGCATTTGGCACCATAACTTGTCATAGTTATTCTTAAAAAGATCTATATTCTTCATTGTCAATTCAATACCTAAGTACTTAGGTTTTTTAACTACTTCACATTGTATTAGTCTCTGCAGTTCTTCTTGTTTCACACCTGACATATTCTTACACATCACCTTAGATTTGTTTTTGTTTACATAAAATCCCGCTAGCTCTCCAAAATCTTCTATTTTCTCTATAAGCAACGGTAAATTTCTTGTGGGCTCTTCGACCATAAACATTACATCATCAGCAAATGCTCTATATTTGTATGAAAAACCTCTATTGGTTAGTCCTTTAATTTCTTTATCCTCTCTTATTCTACCAAGCAGTACTTCCAGCATCCATATGAATAGCAATGGAGATAACGGACATCCTTGTCTTGTCCCTTTTTGAGCTTTAAAGTGGTCTGTCACCTCTGTATTTACATTTAGTGTTGCTTTCTGTTCGGAGTAGATCGCCTTAATTATATTTGTAAATGACTCGCCAATGTCCATTTTTTCAATAACCTGATACATAAAGTCCCAATTTAAATTGTCAAAAGCTTTTTCTGCATCCACAAAAAAAAAGCCCACCTCTTTTTCTGGATGTTTATCATAATATTCAATTGCATCGATCACTGTTCTTAAATTGTCTTTAATTTGTCTATTTGGTAAAAAAAAAAAAACCGCCTGTTCTTCTTCTTTAGCATCCTTCAAATAAATCTTTAATCTTTCAGATATAACTTTTGCAAAGAGTTTGTAATCATTATTCAAAAGTGAAATTGGCCTATAATTTTTCACATTTGTTAAATCCTGCGCTTCTTTTGGTATAAGCGATATATTAGCTTCTAGCCATGATTCTGGTATTTTCCTTGTTGTTCTTATTTCATTTGTCAAAAGTTCCAAAGTCGGGATTAGCTCAACTTTTAATTTCTTATAAAACTTTGCGGTAAATCCATCTGGTCCTAGAGCTTTCCCTAACTTTGCCTCTTCTATCGCCTTATATATCTCGAAATTGGGCTATTTAACATTTTCTTTACATCTTCTTCCATCTTTGGCATTTCCATTTTGTCCAAATATTTTCTAATTTTTTCTTGGTCTACATATTTCTTCTGAAATAACTTTGTTGTTGTTGTTGTTCAGTCGCACAGTCGAGTCCGACTCTTTGCGACCCCATGGACCAGCTCCCTCCAGGCCTTC
>NW_015169827.1:350141-357974 GCF_001447785.1 Gekko japonicus | reverse complement strand
TTCTTGCAGCAAATCTTTAAAAAAATTCTCTTTTGCTCCATTAGGTGCATACACATTCACAATCAGCGTCTTCTTTTGATGCATGGTCATTTCCACACCAATATAACGACCTTCTCTATCCTTAAAAATTTCTTCGGGTTCAGGTTCCTTTTTAACATATATCACAGTTCCATTGTTCTTCTTCGATGCCAATGAGTAAAATTCTTCTCCCAATCATTTATTAATCAAATATTTAAAGTCTTGATTTTTAATGTGAGTTTCTTGCAAACAAATTATATTACATTTCTGTTTTTCCAACCAATGCTTTACTAAATTTTTTTTATTGGGTGAGTTCAGCCCATTTACATTCCAAGATATAAATTTGTAATCCATTGTGTTGTGTTTTACTTATCTCCAAAATCTTTGGAGTTTTCAAACAAAAATCTGAGCATTTGTTCCGTCGTTCTAACTGTGTGCCTTTGGCTGTTATAATTGAAACTTACTCCTTGCGGTATTTCCCATCTATATCTTATATTCAATTGCTTCAGTTTGTCTTTTAATCTCTTGTACTTTTTTCTGTCTTGGATGATTGTTCTCGGGAGCTCTTTCATTATTATTATCTTTTCCCCATCAATTTCTAGTGGTTCAGTAAATTGTTTCTTAAATATATCTTCTTTCATTCGCCTGGTTAATAACTGCACAATCACATCCCTTGGCAAATTTTTCTTTTATGCATATGCTGAGTTCACTCTATAGATCAAATCAAAATTAAAATTTATGTCTTCCACTTCTTCTTGCAAATATTCTGCCAACGCTTTGATCACTAATGTACGGGTATCCTCATCTAGTTTTTCTTCAATACCTCTCAGTCTCAGATGGGTTTGCATTGCTCTGTACTCCATCATTGTATCCAGTCTATTGTTCTCTTGTATCACAGTTTCAACTTTTCTATTCATTTCTTGTGTTTTTTGCTTCATTTCAGTAGATTTCTGCGATAGACCTTGAAATTCTTTTTTGATTTCTGTTACTTCCTTTTTGAGATCAGCCACCTCTGAGACTACTAACTCTTTCATTTTGGCGATATTTTTATCTTGAACTTCCTCCAGATTTTCCATCTGTTTTCCCAGGCCTTGGATGGTTTCCATCATCCTTTTTTCCATAGCCTCCATTGCTGCTTGCCATTCCTGTTTTTCTTTTTTAGACATCCTTGGACTCGACCAGGTAGCTGCCCTCTGTCTCTGTCTTAGATCCATTTTTAAAACTTGTTTAAACTTTAGCAACTCTGAATTAAATTTCACTTACACAGCCTAGTTGCCCTTTTTGCGCTTAGCCGAATTGCTTTCTTTTTCTATTCTTAATTTTCAGCCGAAAAATTGTAATTTAAAATTTAGTCCTCCTCAAAATGTCGGGCGTCCTTTATGATTTTCCGGTCTAGAGTAGTCCTTTTTGGTCTTCCGCTTCCTGTCTGTCCGTTTATTCGCTCCTCCGGTGTCCTCTTCCTCTTCGATCCTCTTCCGTCAATCCCCTTCCGGTCCTCCACGCTCCTTTCTATCTGCTCCTCTTGTCTCCACCGGACTTCTTCTACGACACTTCCGGGACACCTCCTTTTTGCTGTAATTCGACTGTTCTCCCTCCCGAGTTCTCGCGTTTTTTCTCGTTAGTTTTGGTCTCAGTCTCTTTTAGCCGCCACAGGAATGCTAAACAAAGTCCCTTTTCCTTTATTTTTACTATTTTTAACTGCTCTTTTGTTCTCCAAAATTACGCGGATATTTTTTAAAGTTCATAATCGCTTATCCGGTTGCTTTAAAGTTCTCCTCCGGCTGTTTCCCGGTAAGCAAAACGTTTTTGTTACCTTGCTTGTTTATCTTTGGCTTTCACACTGCTTCCTTCGATCCAAATTCTCTCTTTCTTCTTAGGAGGTCGGGAAATGGTGACTTTAAGCTGACTTCTTAGCTTGGTGTGCTCTTTTAGTGCTGATCGCAATGCCCACTCCGGGAGAGGAGATCAAAGTGTAACACAAGTCTCCTTCGAGGCTTGATTATCTCAACTCTCAACTCTCACTTGGGTCTTGATGTCTGCCAGTCATTCCCCCTGCCTGGGGTAAGCTGCGCTGTGCAAATTCTTGCCCAAACTGCTACAAAGAACCCCCGTCCACCCTGAGTACTTACAGGGTGAGTCAAATCGCCATTTTCCCCCAACCGGAAGCTGGCCAGTTTATTTTAAATCCCTTTCCTAATAATCCCCAACATAGATTTTGCCTTTTTCATTGCTGCAGAAGGAAACCTTGACGCTTTCATTGAGGACTCTGCTACAACCCCAAGATCTTCTGCCCTCTTAGTCTCAGCAAGTTCAGGTCCCACTAGCATATACTTGAAATTGGGGGGAAAATTGGTTCCAATATTCATCACCTTGCACTTACCAATATTGAACTTAATTTGTCACATTTTTGCCCACTCACCAAATTTGTGGAAATCCTCCTGGAGCTCTTCACAATCATCCTTGGTTTTCACCATCCTGAATAATTTTGTATCATCTGCAAATAGTGCCAGCCCCAATACCAAGACTTGTGGGACCCCACTGTCTACTTCTCTACATTGTGACAACTGTCCATTTATTCCTACTCTTTGCATCCTGTTACTTCTTTGCATCCTGTTACTTAACCCATTTTTAATCCATAAGAGAAACCCTCTTATCCCTTGTCAAAAGGCTTTTGAAAGTTCAGGCACATAATGTATACTGGGTCATTGTTATCTACACACTTGCTCACTTTCTCAAAGAACTCCAAAAGGTTGGTGAGGCAGGACTTTCATTTGTGATAAGTGATATAGAATAGCAAGGCAAAAATCTACGGAGAAGAAATCCAACAGGATATATTGCCTTCCTTTTTAGATTACAGTCACACAGTGGGCCCCAGAAGAGCACTAGAAGTCCAAGTTATTAAGCATGGCCAGTGGAGAACATTACAGATTACAGGGTTCATTGACCGCCTTTATTTGGCCCAGATAATGCGCTCAGAGTACAAGATATTCCATTTCTTAAGCTAAACAGATCTGGACCCAGCTAGTACTGTGTTGGGAAACCTAGGTACTTCCTGAACTGTTGATGGGGCAAAACACAAACAACTGTTTTCAAAGGCCGTTTGAAACATCACAGTCCATACAACAGGGCCCCTTCAACATGACAGCCAAGGACTCTATGGTGCTCACTAGCACCTTCATGGCACCCACCAAGTGCTTTTAACAAGTGGGGGGGGGCTGTGTAGGGCTTTTGGCCAGCAGAGCTTCTGACTGGCCACTGGAGATCTGGTTGCCTGTGCAGATTTTTTTAATCACTTTGGCAGCAGCTGCCACCCCAACATCTATTATACCATTGCATTAATAAGAACTGAAATCATCAAATGCATCAATGCATCAAAGAACTGAAATCATAAGAGTTCTAGCAGGAGTTCACAAATGCCTCCACAAGTCACATGCTTTCAGTATATATTTTGAGGACTTTTATAACATTGTATACATGGAACTGTGCCACAATAGAATTATGGAGGAGCACACTTTAATGTGATGAAGGAGTTTGTGTGTGTCAGAGAAGCTGAGAGCAATACCATAAAGAGCTTAGACTTTGTCAAGAGGCTAAATTCCTAGCAGAGTCACTGAAGTTAGAATGGTCACAGCTGAGACACCAGACTAAGATACATCCACCCCCTTCAGGAATCAGCAGCCACATCAGCAGAAGAGAACAGACAATTCCAATGGTGATGGGGCAAAGGAATCCTTAAAGGGTAGCTACTGGGCAGCAGCAGTAGTGGAAGGTGACACTGCCTGGGGACCTATCATAGACAATGACAGTGACACTTCAGCTAACTTTGGTCAGCACTGTGCAGAGGAAGGCAATGGTCAACAACTTTTGATCATCTCATACCTTGAAAACCCTATAATGAATAGCAGTCAAGACCAGAGGACAACTACAAGTAGCGCTATTCTTAATCATGAAACTGGATTAAAGCCAAAAGGATATTCAGTTGTTGATTTGAATAGATGCAAAAGGAAAGTCCAAAAATATTCAACACATATAATAGCAATATAGAACAAGAGAAGTATGAATCAAGGTAAGCTGTGCTGGGTCTGGCCGGTTGCCACGAATACACTTCACTGAAAGCTAGATACACAGTCCAAAAGCAAGCTGAGAAACAGAGCCAAGGGTCAGAATGCCGGGAAATCAGTCAGAGTTTTCAGGAGCAAGGAGTGGAGGCTGGCAGCTGGGACAAGGTCCGAGATCGCATGGTTGCATCCGTGCCAAGGCAGGTGAGCGTGATTGCTTATGACCGGATCCTTCCTTCCCTGGGAGGCAATCTGCAAAGACTCATAGCCCCTCACACTGCCTTTGCAACAGCTGAAGTCTGGCACTCCTCCTCGTCTCTTGCACATTCAGACTCTGGCATGCCCTGTGTCTGGGACATTCCGGTGAACTAGGTGGGGACTCTGGCCTCGAGGTGTCTCCAACTGGGGGTGCTGGGCAAGGCTCTGGACTAGACTCTCCCTCTGACTGCACCTCAGTCACTTCGCCTTGCTGCCCCTCCTGTGCAGATGCTGGAGCATCTTCTCCCTCAGGTGCTGGTAAAGGTTCCTCTTCTGGGTTGACTCCCAAGGAGGCTGGGTTGCTCCATGCCTCTTCCTCATCTGAGGAATAGTCAGCCTCAGCATAAGCTCAGAATTATAACACTAGAAATGGACCATTTTAATATTTCAATTCTGGAAGTGAATGAACATTTGGAGTCAGAAAATTACAAAAAAAATTAACTCAGGAATTCAGAAACAGAAGAAACAGAATTGTTCTAATATTGAGGAGAGATATAAATTTTAACTCAGGAATTCAGAAACAGAAGAAACAGAATTGTTCTAATATTGAGGAGAAATATAACACAAGCAATCAGAGGCTACAATGTGAAGTCTGACGAAACAATATCAACCAGACTTCATGGAAAGACTGTCAACATAACTATCATTCTTCCTGTTGATTTTATAACCTGAAAAGGCACCAAACTTGTCAATTTGCTCCATTACATGTTGGAGAGATTGTAGGGGGTTCGAAATTGTAAGGACCATATCTGCAAAGCTCTTTAGTTTAAACTCCTCTTCTTCTACTTTTAATCCTTCAGTTTTAATATCTTGTCTTATCTTAGAAGCAAAGATTTCTATCACAAGGATGAAGAGAAGTGCAGAGAGTGGACATCCTTGATGGGTTCCTTTTTCTATTTTAAATCCATTTGTCAAGACCCATTGATTAAATTTTTGCATGTTGTTTGGTATAGATGTTCTGTATGCAGTTCGAAAATCTAAGACCACACTTGAAATATAGCAATGTTTTTTGTAGAAAAGTCCAAGATACATTATCAAAGGCTTTTTCAGCATCTAAAAACAAAAAGGCTGCTTTTTTGCCCTTGTGTTTAACATGTTCTATTGCGTCAACAACAAAACAAACATTGTCTTTCATATGTCTTTTTGGTACAAAACCAGTCTGATCAGGATGAATTACTTTGGAGATACATTTCTTTAGTCTCTTAGCCATGATTGAAGCAAAGATTTTATAGTCCACATTACAATGAAATAGGTCTATATGATTGTGGCAACACTGGGTCGTTATTCGTCATTGGGTCTCCAAGATGGTGGCAATATATTATTTTGGCTTATGTCATTCATAACTTTTTGTAAAGGTGAAATTATCTTCTCTTCAAAAGTTTTGTAGTAAATTGCAGTGAGTCCATCTGGTCCTGGTGTCCTATCCTTTTTTAGTTTCTTGATGGCTTGTGAGACCTCTTGAATTGAAATGCTTTGATTCAAAATTTCTCAGTCTTCATTTGAAAATTTACAAGTTAACACGTCTTTAATATATTCATCCATTCCATTTACTGTTGAAACATCTTTTTTATAGAGTTTTGGAAAAAAAAGTTCAAATTGTTCTTGGATTTCTTTTTCTACGTAGGTGATACCATCTTTTTAATGTAATCCATTTATGCTGGCCTTCCAGGATCTGAATTCTGTCTATCTATTATACCATTGCATTAATATTTCACATGAGTAAAGTGATGCTCAGAATCTTCCAACAAAGACTGTTACCATATATAGAATGACAAATGCCAGATGTTCAAAGCTGAATTCAGAAAAAGAAGAGATACTATAGATAATATTGCAAATTAACAGTGATTACTGGAGCATATGAGAGAATTTCAGAAGAAAATCAGTTTGTGTTTCATAGACTACAGCAGAGCTTTTAACTGTGTGGATTATGAAAAGCAATCGGTTTTAAAAGAAACCTCTGCTGTGCCACAACATCTGATTGTATTGATGTGCAACCTATACTGTGGACAAGAGGCCAGTGTTAAGACAGAATATGGAGAAACAGAATAGTTTCCAATTGGCTAAGGTGTCAGACAAAGATGTATTCTATCTCCCTATCTGTTCAATATATATGCATAATATATCAAGAATGGTGGATTTAGATGAAGGTGGAGTAAAGGTTGGTGGAAGGAACGTTAACAATTTGAGATATACATATGACATTACATTACTTGCAGAAAATAGTGAAGGCGTGAAATGATTAGTGCTGAAGATTAAAGTAGAAAAATGCCAAAGCAGGATTACAGCTGAGTATCAAGATGATAAAAGTAACGACTACTGAGGAACTGTACAACTTTAAGGTTGATTATGAAGTAATTGAAATTGTTCAAGATTTTCTGTTCCTTGGCTTAAGGGAGCGGTGGCGCAGGTAGTACAACGCCTGCAGGTAACATCAATAGCGAACAGCCACAATGGCTGTTTGAATCCCCACCGTGGCCAGGTTGAGCCCCCGGCCCCAGTCCCAGCTCCCGCCAACCCAGCGGCCCGAAAGTAAAAACAAGTAGACAAATGGGTACCTACCCTAGGTGGCAGGGGGCACCCTCCTCCTGGTCCCGTGCCAGGAGTGCGGTTGATAGTGGCGGCGGCAAGCGGAGCGACGGTGAGAGTAATGGCGGCGGCGGAGCAACTAAGCGATCCAGGAAAGGTGGCGACCAGATCGAATGGAGGCAGAGCTGGGGCGACGAGAGGACGCAGCATGGCTGGAGCCTGATGAGACACATAGCCGGAAGCTGCGCCCCGAAGCAGCTGCGTGCCGGAGGAGGAAAGTCATCAAGAGCCTGCCCTGAGATGGTCGCCAGTCATCCAGATCATCAGAAAAACAACGTCCGAGGCCGCCGGAGAGAACGAAAAAAATACGCCGCATGGGTGCTGTTAGGTAATCCCCTCTCCGTATAATTGTGGCCCTAGCTAGGTAACCAACTACATAAAGTAGTTCATTGTAAAACCGCTCTGAGACCCAGTAGGGGTCATGAGCGGTATAGAAATTGAAATATTAATAAATAAAAAATAAAAATCAACCATAAGGGAGACTGCAACCGAGAAATCAGAAGAAGATTGAGACTGGGAAGGGCAGCCATGAAGGAACTGGAAAAGATCCTTAAGTGTAAGCATAAGTCACTGGCAACCAAGATCAAAATAATTAATGCTATAGTATTCCCCCTTACTATATATGGGTGTGAAAGTTGGACAATGGAGAAAGCTGACAGGAAGAAAGTTGATTTATTTAAAACTAGGAATAAGGCCCATTGTGGAAATAAATACAACGAGCTCTAGTAAGAGGCTCTGGGAGAGTGCAAAGTCCTTGGGCACTCAGCGCCAATGTGCTGTGGCTACCTCAGCAGGGTATAATGACACAGAGTCCACCATTTTCTCCAGAGGAACTGATTTCTGCTACCTGAAGAGCAGCTGTAATTTTCAGTGATCTCCAACCCTCACCTGGAGATTGGCAACAACTGTTACT
>NW_015169827.1:349229-349830 GCF_001447785.1 Gekko japonicus | reverse complement strand
AGCACGGTCACCAGGTATCACAACTGAACTCCGGACAACAGATCTCTCCCCCCCCCCGGAGAAAATAACTGCTTTGGAATTTGGACTGTATGGCATTCTGTTCAGCTGAGGCCTCTCCCCTCCCCAAACCCTGGCTTCCATAGGCTCTTCCAGAAAATCTCCAGGAATCTCCCTACCTAGAGCTGGCAATCCTAGACTCAATACTGGCCCCAATGAGTTCATCACAAAGGCCTGCAAAGGGTTTCCTTCCTTTGTCTGAACCGAGCTTGGTTGCCTACTGTGGCAAAATGGGCTCCAGTTTACCACTCAGCTATTTGCCTCCCACCCTTGTCCCTTGCGCATAACTCACTCCTTACATTCACTGTCATGACACACTGAATCGTCACTGCCTTTTTAGAGGGACAGTGAGACCCCTCTGGGCGAATCTCCTTATTTGGAGATGGACCACCACTCACGGAATCATCACTGCCTTTTTAGAGGGACAGTGAGACCCCTCTGGGCGAATCTCCTTATTTGGAGATGGAATCCCCAATCTTTGGGGGATCCCTGGAAAGTTGGCAACCCAAGCATCTGGCCTTTCCTTGCTTCCCTGGGCTATCCC
>NW_015169827.1:277123-349107 GCF_001447785.1 Gekko japonicus | reverse complement strand
CCTACACAGAATACTCTCTATCTCTGGAGGTTGTGGGCTCAGGACTGGCCTCTGGACTGGCCTCTGGCTGCACTTTAGCCTCTCTCTCTTGCCCAAGAGAGCAAGGAAACTTCCATTCATTCCCCAGTCCAGCTGACTGTGGAGTGGCTGAATTTCTGCTGCCTCCCAGGGATAGAGACTGCCTAGGGACAGTCCCTGTTTTCCCGCACTTTTTGGCCTTGGGGCAGCTGGGAACTGTAGACCAGCAGATGAGGAAGCTGCATTCAACTCCGTGAGTGATACCCCTGCAGGCCCCTCTCTGGAACTATAGCTCAATTAAACCTTATGGGGGAACATTTTAAACAAAGAACCACAGCCATCTTACAAACACAGGTAACTGCCATTTCGTGACACCTACCAACAGCCACTGAGGGGAAAGTTAGTCCCACACAGGAGGCAAGCAGGAAAAGCATCTTCGTCAAGAGAGAAAGCCGTTTGCCAGTAATTCTGACAGGGCACAGTGCCTGAAGGGGGAGTGGGTGGGGAAGAGGAGCAGACCCAGCACCCGTCCAATGGCATGCAAGTACTCATGAGTGGCAGCTGACGGACCAATGGCTGAGGGAGAGCATGGAATTTTGCCACTGGAAAACAGAATTATTATATAGAGAGATGTGCTGTTGGAGGTGACATTTACAGATACTGTAGACCACCAGAGAAAACAAAGCTTCTTCTCCATAGAAAGTAAAATGGCTAAACAGAGGCTATTGCACTTTGGTCATATAATGAGAAGACAAGCGTCACTAGAAAAGACAGTAATGCTAGGAAAAGTTGAAAGCAGCAGGAAAAGAGGAAGACTCAACATGAGATGGATCAACTCAATACAGGAAGCCACGGCCCCTCAGTGTGCAAGACATGAGCAAGGCTATTAACGATAGGATGTTTTGGAGGTCATTCATTCATAGGGTCACTGTAAGTTAGAAGAAGCTTAATACAGAGAAACACAGAGAGCAGTGATCTGGTAATAATAGCTTCTCATGAATGAATGCATCTGTGCTGAACAGCTTTTTTTCAAAATAAAGCGGGGAGGCCTCTGAATCCAGGTAAAACTTTTTTCACTGAAGTAGAGGAGATAAAGCAGAAGCCTGCAGAATGCAGAACATTCTCAGGTGGCTGTTTGTGAACATCCGAAGTTATTTGGCAAGCTAAATTAAGCCAGCATGTCAAATATATCATTTATAAAGTTGGCTTTGGCATGTCTTGCCTAATAAAGGAATACTAAGGTACTGTTCTTTACTACTGTTTAGACAGTTCATCATAGTAAGAAGCATGCATCAAGCAAACAGCTGCTGGATCAACATGACCATGACTCTAAACTCCCACTTCAGAAAGTTGTTTGGATATTAAGAACACAGTTACTCCGCCCTGACCTGGAGCATCTGTGCTGAACAGCTTTTTTTCAAAATAAAGCGGGGAGGCCTCTGAATCCAGGTAAAACTTTTTTCACTGAAGTAGAGGAGATAAAGCAGAAGCCTGCAGAATGCAGAACATTCTCAGGTGGCTGTTTGTGAACATCCGAAGTTATTTGGCAAGCTAAATTAAGCCAGCATGTCAAATATATCATTTATAAAGTTGGCTTTGGCATGTCTTGCCTAATAAAGGAATACTAAGGTACTGTTCTTTACTACTGTTTAGACAGTTCATCATAGTAAGAAGCATGCATCAAGCAAACAGCTGCTGGATCAACATGACCATGACTCTAAACTCCCACTTCAGAAAGTTGTTTGGATATTAAGAACACAGTTACTCCGCCCTGACCTGGATAGCCCAGACAAGCCTGATCTTGTCAGGTCTCAGAAGCTAAGTAGGGCCCACCCTGGCTAGTAATTGGTAGGGAGACGTACAAGGAATACCAAGGCTCAGGACGTAGACGTAGGCAATCAAGCCACCTCTCTGAAACATCCAAACCCCAGTAGGAGTCGCCAGAAGTCATCATGACTTCCAGGCATGCAAGCACACACACACCAAAAACACACACAGTTACTCCCATTGTGAACATTTTGGTGATATTGGCATTCACTTGGATGGTAATAATATAAAATTAAGCCTGTGCATTCTTCCCATATACAAAAATACAGTTATCATGAAATTATAGGTGTCTTTCCATCCACCCACAAACTGTGTCATGGGACTTTCCTGCTTCCCACTCCTGCATCAGTCTTCAGTGTTGTCTGGAATCTTAATAGGAACTATGAATTACTTCCTTTCCCCCCACACATTCAATTAAGTAGATAGTTCAGTACAGAAAGCTGAGATGCTCAACTCCTAGCCAGAGATACAAATGTTGAAAGTAAATATTGAAAGAGGAATTGCCAAGAAAGTGACACGTTAAATCATGTTGAATGTGTCCTGCTATAATGCTATTATCTAGTGTTTAAAGGAAATAGAAAAGATGTATATAGGAAAATAGTGCAAGAAGCAAAAGGAATTATTGAAATTACTAAACAGAATATACTTAAGACAAAGATACTTTCTATCCACAAAAGAGTAGCAGGATCATCTTCACAAGGACATAACTGCATATTCTTCGGTCTTGGCCCATTGGAAAAGTGTACTAATTCCTAGTCTCTGAGTGGTACAACTGGCTTTAGAATGATGTAGTGTTGGGTAAAGTTTCTTTTTCATTTATACCCTGCCTTTAACCATGGTAGCAGTGGGGATTCCCACTGATATAAATTATACAAATATTTCAAAACTTCCTCTGACCTCACCATTATCTCATAATGGTTGAGATTTTCTCCTGCCTTTGGTTCAATACAAATGTTCCAGTGTCTATAATACCGCCATGCTAATTTTTTAACTGATATAATTTTCTGACATTTCCAGAGAGGGGAAAGACCTTAATTCAGAAGAAACCTACTATGTACCCAGATTGGAAATCTTCTTTTGATGCCCATATCTACGAGGGGCGTGTTATTCAGATTGTTCTTATGAAGGCTGCTGAAGAGCCATTATCTGAGGTTACCGTAGGTGTGTCTGTTTTGGCTGAAAGATGTAAGAAAGGCAACGGGAAAGCTGAATTTTGGGTAAGTGCAATGATGAACCCTTAGTTTGATTACTTTATTCTGAACTGTTATTTCTTCCGTTTTACACAGATGGAGAAAGGAACAAGTAACTGCTTTAACAGGTGTGGTTATGCTTCTAAACAGTTCTTATGGAAAAGAAAAAGCACTGTTTATTCAGCATGCTTTTCTACATTCTCATTTTTCTCACTTGTGTGTTTCTGTTGCTTGGGGGGGGCAGTTCTGTTCATGATCTTCTTCCTCTAGTGGTCAATTCGATATTAGATCACGGTATGTCCAGCATGTGTCCCTGCAGGTTTTTATGCTGGACATAAAGAGATGTAATAACAAATCAACCACTAGAGGGAACAGAACAGACACCCCCCCCACACACACACACACACCAAAGCAAAAGGAACACAAGCAAGGGAAATGAGAATGTCAAAAAAACAGCTTGTGAAGTGTCAGGACTTATTTACTGGCAAAGCCAATACATAGACCTGGATAACGGTGATCCAAATGCTAGATTTCCTAACTCTGGCATAGTATAGTCCATAGTTGTTTTTACGTGTCCTTGTATTCAGTGGTATGTATTGCATTTGATGGCCAAACTGTGCAAAACCCCAGAGTTCCATGATTGGTGTTTCCATCAAGTGGTTCTCCCCTCCCACACACCAGGTATAAAGCACCATTAAAAGCCACTTTTGGTTAGGGAACTGGTGCATGGAGGGAGAAGAGAGTTAAATATCCTCTTACTAGCACCTTAGTCCTAATCTGGATCAGTCTTGTCACAGTTACTTTTTAGGCCTATGTTATGTGTTGGGAATTCTAATCATAGGCCTTTTAGTGCCACAGCAGAGATCTGCAGGAGCCTAGTTCAGTAAATACTGCTGGTTTTCATAAGTTTCTCTTGAGTGTTTTTTACCCCTGGTCGCAGGGGTGGTTAGAAGAAAAATCAAATTAAATCAATATATGAAAATAAAATAAATTAATTTCTCCGGAGTCTGCATCAATGTTATCTGTGTTTAAGATGGGTTTCTCAGGACCTTGCTTTCAGTAGCAGCTTGTTTAATGTGTAATTCTGTCCTTGGGATGGGAAAGGGAAGGCAAGGCTTGCCAGCATGCTTTTTCAAAACACACAGAAGACAGTTAAAGAGGAATACACATCACCCTTGCATCTGTTAGTAAGTCACAAGTGAGGACCTGCAAGAAACTTGTGGGAGTAGTTGCCAGCTCCAGGTTGGGAAAGTCTTGAAGATTTGATGGTGTAGCCTTGGGAGGGTGAGGTTTGGGGAGGGAAGCGACCTCAGCAGTGTATAATGCCATAGGCTCCACCCTCCAAAGCAGCCTTTTTCTCCAGAAGAACTGATCTCTGTCATCTGGAGAATATTTGTAATTCCAGGTGATCGCCAGTTCTTGCCTGGAGGTTGGCAACACTAGTTCCCTATCTCCTTCCCACCCAACAGCTTACATTATTCTCATCTCCTTCTCTTTTATCCACACAACAATTCTATGAGGTAGGCTAGGATGAAAGTAGGTGACTGGTCCAAAATTACCCAGTCAGTTTCCACAGCAAGATGGGGTCCTGATCCTAGGTCTTGCAGACCACACTCTGAAGGTCTAACTGCTACACCAAACTGGTTTTCATAGGGTAGCTGTTGTTGAACAGTAGCAAGCAGCCAGGCCTACTTGAGTCATGTAAGTTAGGTGGTATCAAGTCACCCAGAGGTTGCTGCCAACCTCCAAGTGGGACCTGAAGATCCCCCAGAATTACAACTGAACTCCAGATGTTTGTTCCCCTGGAGAAAACAGCTGCTTTGGAGGGTGAACTCTGTGGCATAATGCTATGCCAAGGCCTCTTACCTCCCCAAACCCTGCACTCCTCAGACTTCATCACAAAATCTCCAAGAATTTCCCAACCTGGAGCAGGCAACCCTAGACCTGCCCCCAAAATATCCTCCGTAAAAGGCCAAAATAGATCTGGAAAGGGCCCTGCCCCCTCCTACTTTTACTCATAAAAACTGAAGCCTGGAATACTGTGGCTGCCTAGCAACAGCCACTGGGAAAATCTGTTGCTTAAAGCTACAGGTGCTTCTTTTATCGTCTTCAGATTTTTTTAAACCACCCATTTTTTTTAGATTTCACATTTTTATGCAAACCTGGGGCTCTTTTCAGGTTTGTAGGAAAATATTTCTTGCCCCTTCACAGCTCCAGTCTCTGGATTTAAGAATCCAAAGATGTGGCCAACCTTGCTCTTAGAAGGTTACTTACAGACTAAGTAGGCTATTAGCTCTTCCCATCCTTGGGACAGACCAATGTATTTTCAAAAACAAGGCTGCTGAAAGTAACAACTCCGTGTCTAGTTCTGCCTTCTGCAGTCCATGGTACATAGTTCAATGTACCTCAGGTCTTAACATTGTTACTGGTG
This sequence comes from Gekko japonicus, assembly GCF_001447785.1. Classification (NCBI taxonomy): domain Eukaryota; kingdom Metazoa; phylum Chordata; class Lepidosauria; order Squamata; family Gekkonidae; genus Gekko; species Gekko japonicus. The sequence continues at coordinate 343,641 of NW_015169827.1, read as the reverse complement.
TGCATTTCATTACTGATGCACACCTTGGCTTTCAGTAACATGCCATGACATCAGGTAAACTAAACTCCAAAACAACTGCAAAAAGAGTATTTATAATTTGTCAATGGGGGTATAAAATCATATTCAGTGAATCTGGAGATACTGATTCCAGCAAAAAAAAATTGAAGCAGTGTAATTTGGGGTAATTTAAAAACCTGTGAAGTGCCATGTGGCTGGACAGGAAAGCTGCTGTGTCCTATGACTTGCTCTCTAATCAACCATGTGAGACATTCTAATTCTGTCTACATGATGGGAGGGTTTTAATGTAACAGGGATGTAAATCTTTGGTTTCTTTCTTCTTAGCTTGATTTACAACCACAAGGAAAGGTATTGATGGCTGTGCAGTACTTTCTAGAAGATGGAGGTAAGGAGATTTGTTGGTTTATACTGATAGTATAAATCTTGGGTCAGGAGATTCTTTGTATGTGCAACAGAGAATCGTTAAGCCTAGAGCAATCCTTGACTTAAAGAAGAAAGCATAGCTGCTTCCATGTTCAGAGCAATATATGTGCATAGGATTGACTACATGTGCATTAATACTGCCTAATTGTAGCAGCTGGAGTATTGTCTGGAACAGTGCAGTTTTTATTCAGGTGAAATATTAGCAGTCCTATCTAGAGCCTTGAGTGAAACGAGGTGTAATGGAATGGGTTTTATATACATTGAGACTTGTTCAACTAGTACAAACATGAACTTCAGACAGTGTGTTACTAATAGCATTATATTAACATTGTTTACTGCACTATTAGTACCATCAAGAAAACGGTTGTTTTAAATGACTGTACTGTAGATGGGGGAAAACATACTATCTCGTATTCACGAAAACCTAAACCCACAAAAGAAAATCTCTCCATCAGTGTAAATGGGGTAAGATGAGTCACCACTCAGAATTGTTTGAGCACTATGTAATTGTTAAATCAGTTTGTATCTTCAAAAATATGCTTATCATGTTGTTTACATTTGTTTTTTCTATGCATTGAGAACTTTGTCTGTGCTCATGCTTGTTTACACCAGCGGTGTGTAGTGGTTAAGAGCAATGGACTCTAATCTGGAGAACCAGGTTTGATCCCCATTCCTCCACGTGACCTTGGCACAGTCACAGTTCTCTCAGAACTCTCTCAGCACCACCTACCTCACAAGGTGCCTGTTGCTGGGAGAGGAAAAGAAGTTGATTGTATAAGCTGCTTTGAGACTCCTTAGAGAAAAGTGGGTTATAAAAACCTACGCTGCTGCTGCTTCTTTAAGTTTTGAAGAATGACAATTCCAGCACAATGTCACTTATACTATAATACCCATGTCTCCTCCTCAGAGAAAATTAGGAACCCAAATATGAGAGTAGAAGAATTAGGGACTACTGAGGACAGGCCGTGGCTCAGTTGCAGAGCATCTGCTTTCCATGCAAGTCCCCATATATCCCTGGCACCTCCAACTAATGGCTTCAAATAGCAGGTGATATGAAAAACCCCTTCCTACAATCAGGGTAGGCCGTACTGCCCTTGATAGACCAATGGTCTGATTCCGTATAAGGCACCTTCATGTGTGTTCTCGATCTACAAAAGATATTGACAATACACTATCGTTTGTACCTCAGTTTTCTATGGTGTGAAATTTCAGTCAATAATGTATCTATTGCTCCTAAATGCTAAAGAGTTTTTCCTGTTCTTCAGTGGTTGTGGCAGCATTTCTGGACACATCTGACTGAAGACTTGTCACTGAAGTAAATGAGCAAGTCTTCATGGATCACCCATGGGTGATCCAATCACATGGGTGATCCACCCATGGGTGATCCAATCACATACACAAGTTGGATCAGAGCCAGCATTTGACTGCTAATCTTCACATGACACTGGTTGCTACACAATATAAACACATAGCGCTGCATTAAGTCAAACTGTTGGCCCATTTTACCCACTATTGCTGTCATCTCTAGCAGTGGTGCTCCTAAGTCCAAGGCAAAAAAAAATTCAAACTCTGTTGTTGGAGTTGCCAGGAAATGAGCCTTGAACTGTCTGCATGCAAAGTATGTGCCTCTGCAATGGAGCTGTGGCTCTTCTCCTTTCTTCACTGAGCTACCTTAGTATTACTGCATGACTGGCAAAAGTGAAGATAAAACCTGATGAATTGCAGGAGGCGGAACAGCTCTTTATGATGAATTACTCTGTGTGTGTGTGTGTGTGTGTGTGTGTGTGTGAGAGAGAGAGAGAGAGAGAGAGAGAGAGAGAGAGAGAGAGAGAGAGAATTTGGCAGCAACTTAGCATGTGTATTTCATTATAAAAATTGCAAGGTTGATAGACTAGAGTTAGAGAATGAGACACTTGCTTATCCAGTGATATTTTCTCTTCTCTCAACAATTTACCATCTGTTACTAGACATCCTCACTTGCTGTAGGGTAGACTATAAATAATTAAAACTGAACCACTGTGACCTTGCTTTGTATCAAAATTAATGAATGCCAACAATGTAATGTTTTTACTGCCTTACAAGTGTACAAGAGATACTTTAATTATTGATGCATTCATGCTAGCAGAAACTTAATGTTTGAAAAAGTAAGATAGAAAATGGAAGTGTTTTTGTTTCTGCATTGGATTCATTTGTGTAAATAGTAGTTACTATTTGTTGCATTTGGTTGATGAAAATCAATCTCAGTGATTTCAGTGAAGTATCAGAAGTTGGCATACATTGGAATAAGAAAAATATAGTTGATAGTTTCTTAAATTTTACTTGGGAATGGTATGGTAATTTTCTTTAAAACATCGCTTAATGAGTTCTAAAAGATACTTCTGAACCAAAAACTTTTTTTTTGCCATCAAGTCACAGCTGACTCGTGGCAACCCCATAGGGTTTTCAAGGCAATAGATGTTCAGAGGTGATTTGTTGTTGTATGCCTCTGGCTATGGTACCGTGGATCAGCCTGGCTGATCAGCGGAGTGCAAATTTACGAGCTAGGTTTAATTTGTCATCCAGGTATGCTGAAAGTTGCCACCAATCACTCAGCCATTTTACCCACAAAAGTGAGATTAGAAACAGCATTGATTGTTTCTGGCCAAAGAAATCTTTTCAACTCCAACTTAATTAGGGTCTCCTTTTGAGGTCACAGGGGAAAATAGCTTATCCAAACAAGTTCCTATTTCTTGTAAGGGTAATACTACTTTCTCCCAGCACACTTTTACTAGTGTCAGAGGTCAGGGATCCAACTTTGGATTTATACCCCTGTCATGATCTGGGCTGTGCCACCAGAGGCCTACTTGACCCAGGGAGCCTTCCTAGCAGTAGGTGAGGCTGGGCCTACAACTCCCAGAAGCCCCTGAGAGGTTTTGGAGCCAAAATTGACCAACAGGAAAAGAGGAGGGCTTGGAATAAAAAATCTGGTGCAGAAGGAAAAGCTGTTCTTTTTCCCAGAGGGCAGAGCCAGAAGGAAGGCTGCTGCAGGGAAGAGACCCTCATCCTAAGGGAAGGATGAGTAGTCTAAGGTCACTGCAGATAGTGAGCTAGGGACAGTATATTTAGACGCGAAAGGGCATTTGATTTCTTTTCACCCACTTACTGTTATTATTCAGCACCTTGTTTGTTTGACCTCCTATAAAATAAGCTATTTTCATTGTTCACTCTGCCAGGTCCTCACACCTATTATTCGACCAAAAGGGAGGTCTGAAGGTCTTGGGAGGGTGCTCTGGGCCTTCTCAAGGGATCCAAATCCAGCGTGGTGGCAGCATCAGGTAACACCCCACCTGAGCCGTGACAGCCCCACTCTTCATTACCCGAAGGAGCAGCTTACAATCTCCTTTCCCTTCCCCTCCCCACAACAGACAGCCTGTGAGGTGGGTGGGACTGAGAGACCTCTCTCAAGAACTGCCCTTGAGAGAACAGTTCTGAAATAACTTCTAACTGACCCACGGTCATACCAGCAGCTGTATGTGGAGGAGTGGGGAATCAAACCTAGTTCTCTCAGGTTAGAGTGCACACTCCTAACCACTATGCCAAACTTGCTCTCCGTAATATCCACAAATGAGATAGTCTAAAACTATTAATAGAATTCTGACAAAGCGATGCTCATGATATCTCTGATACAGGATCTGTCATCAACTTGTCATCAGCGTTAGATATACCATCTCTTGCCTGTTACTATACCCAGTGCAAATCCTTTATATAGCTGCAGTGGCTCAAGTGGTTAAGACGCTGAACTGCAGGCTGTGGAAGGTCGGTAGTTCAGCAGTTCGAGACCCAAGTGTGCCGCATGACTGAGTGAGCTCCTGTCTCTAGTTCCAGCTCCTGCCAACCTAGCAGTTCGAAAGCAAGAAATTGCAAGTAGATAAATAGGTACCACTTCAGTGGGAAGGTAACAGCGTTCCGTGCGCCTTGGTGTTTAGTCATGCTGGCCACATGACCACGGAAATGTCTTCAGACAGTGCTGGCTCTTCGGCTTTGAAACGGAGATGAGCACCGCAACCCTAGAGTCGGATTCGACTGGCTTTCGAGCAAGGGAACCTTTTCCTTTACTGCGACTTTAGACTTAAAAACTGAAGACTCTAAAATGACCTGCCCTAAAATTTCTTTACTTTGTGATATTTTTAAAACAAAGAGAAAAGGCTCCTCTTCATTTTTGATGTTGAAGAGAAGAAATAAGGTACTATTTTGTCACTGTTAGTGCATGTTAGAATTGGTGACCACCAAAACTGGTCTTACTTTTTATTATTTAAAATTATGGTTATGGAAAGCAGATCTAGTTACAGATGTCTTTGTTTATTTAAATGAAATTATTGACCTTATCCAGTCACAGAACGTAGCACCACAGTAGATGGTTTACTTTAGCACTGAGCTTCTCCATTTCTGCATTAAGCAGCTTGGGAAGCAGCTGGAATAGTTTTCTGTTTCTGCACACATTGAATTATCATGCTTCTGATTTCATCTTCAAGAAGAAGGGGTTTGTGACTCTCTTACTTGAAAAATTAGTAGTTTCAGTAGGGTGCAAATTCTTATGAAATCAGGACATTAATTTTTTATGGGGATGGGGGAGAAATGGGGGCTAGGATTTTTGTTTTGGGCTTTATTATATGAATAGTGTTTAGTGGATAGATGTGCACAATTTATTTTAAAGGGATATCTGAAAAGTTGTTGCCTAGTTCTGTCTAATTGATTTATAGATTATGTGCATGCTAAATTAATAAACACTGCAAATTTAAATTGAACTGACAGAAAATAATTGCTCTGACAGTAATAACTAACAATGTGTCTTGTTCTAGTCTGATGACCCCCTGCCTACGAGTCTTTATTAACTCCAATTCACTTCAACAAGACCTTTGCAAGACATTTGTGTGAGACTTGGTAGTCTTTTCGTGGATTGCAAACATCTGTAACGGAAATATATCAGTGCTAGTCACTCTCACACTCTCTTGGGTGCTATGAAATACATGAGTTACAAAATACAGTGCTAGTCACTCTCACACTCTCTTGGGGGTGCTATGAAATACATGTGTATTAAGCATGACTGTGCAAAGGAAACTACCATTTGGTTCTACCATTCTGCACAAAACAAATGACATAGAAGAGGCAGCACAATCCCTCAACCAGTCTTGTTCATGCTGAGCCAGCAAAGGAGATGTGCACATGGAAATATGCTGTGCGTATCACTTGTCATGGGTATACATTGAATTCCTGTCCAGAAGCCCACAGATCCACTAGACAACTGTGCTTTCCAGTGCAGTTTCCATGGAGCTGACTGTGGTCACAGTCATTGCAAGCCAGCTGTTCAATAAAGGGGGGGGGGTGCAGCAGCTTTCCTAGTTGAGCAATTGGGAACATGTTGTCTAAGACCAGTTTCTTCCTTATTATCCTTTAAAACTGCAAAGGGGGATTCTTGAGAGAAAGTTGACACTACTTCCCTCTTAAATACCAAGCCCAAGGAAAGCAAGCACCAAGCTTCTTATTAGTAACTCTCCGCCTCAGACTATTAAGCTGCTATTTCAAAGCAGTGTATAAATGTTTCTTTCTACTACTTCAGGTTTTATGGTGTGTGTTTTTTTAAAAAAACCACTTTCTGTATATCATGAAGGTCTGCCTTGTATGTAGAAAACCATGCCTGCCTTTTCTGTGGACTTGTTTTGTCACACACATCACCGATTAGAGACACACATGCTTTATTAAATGGGGAAGTGATCATCTGTGTTGTTAAGAGATAGTTGCAGTTGAAACTTATGCTTGTCTTCTATCAAGTGAGACCATTTGTCCATTTATTTCAGCATTGTCTGTTCTGACTGGAAGTGACTGTCCAGAGCCTCAGGCAGAGAAAGGACTTTCACCACACCAGCTATCTGAAATCCTTTAACCGGAGGTTCTGCAGATTAAACCTCTGTCTTTCTGCATACAAAACATGCACTTTATCAGTAAACCACATATCTTTATCTTAAGATAAATTTTCTTGTTATCTGTAGTATTAAAAGATACACCTGTGATTAATTGGATGGAAGAAGTTGGAATCCATTTTTATCAGTACTCTGAATTTCTCTAGTCTGTATGTAGTTAAGTGTTGCAATACTGCACCTGCTTTCTAACACTTGCTTGAATGTTTTCTTTGAAACTGGAATCATTACTTCCTTTATAATTCTGACAATTTATTTTGAAATACTGTATTATTTTAAGAGCAAATATAATTCACTGACATTGTATAATTGGCTGGAACTTCTAGTTTCAAATGCTGTGAACCATGTGAAAATTTTTCATATACTCACTTCATTCAGAGTCCACCTTTCTCACAGAGATTCAGTGTAGTGGCTTCCTTTCTTTGTTATAGACTCCAATGCATCATTTTTACCATGTGGTGCTGCATATTGTTCTCTGTGATGTTGCTTCAACCATCATCACCCTAACAATGTGTGCTTGATCTGTTGTGCTGATTCAAAATGCATCCCTTCTAGATTTTAGAAGAACATGTATTTCTTAGGATCACACCCTATATTTCAGTTTAAAGACAAACATTAGATTAACTTTCCATGCTGATCTGTATCTTGCTCCAGAAACCAGATCTAGTGTTTTATTATTATTTTTGAGTTGCAGTTGTTGTTGTTTTTTACACAGAACTAATAAGGAAGGGAACTTGTGGGAAATATTATTGCTCATTTAATGTAAGGCTAGGGCACATGATCAACAAGAGAAAATGAGAATCTTAAAAGAATCTGGAAGGGGATTCCCCTTTTCTTTTGAAGCACCACCCCATTTCATTCATTGCCCCCCCCCCATTGCTCAGGGGACACATTATGCAATAACATCAAATTAGTCATGAGCTGAATTAAAGAAATGTAGTGTGTATGGGAATAGGAAGTAAGTAGAGAAGTGGTGAGGGGATCTAATAGAGGAGAAGAAGAGAGACGCCAGTACAATCTATGTCTTGATTGGCTGTTTAGATCTATTTCACTCCCTCACCCTGTCCAAAGTCTTCCAATACAAGTATTTGTTTAAAATTAAGCATATTATTATCTTTAGTTTACGGAGTACATTCAGATCTTCCCCCATCCGCCTGGAATAACTTCAGTTTGAATTTATACTACCGGAAGCAGCATTGTCATGCTTGTTCACATAGCACTTCCCCCGTTTTGCTCTACAGAAAGTATGATGATGACATTTCTCCTGCATGGGGAATAAGCTGTTTTTGTTCAAAATCTCAAAGTCTTTTATCTAACCACAGACACTTGGTGAATTGAAATGGAAAGTGTGGCTGAAACGAGGCACCAGACTAAAGCAGTGTTTCAAAATGAGATTCCCCGTTGTAGTCTCCTTGAAAAAGTGGCTTATTTAAATCTCCAGTCATATGTACTCTGTCTTTGAGGTTAATCCTGTTGAAGCCAGTGGACATAGTTCTGAGTAAATGTAAATGGAATTTGCCTGGCTTCTTCAAATCGTGTGTGTGACAGAGAGAGCGAGAGACAGACAGACAGAGCAGGAAAGAACTGCTCACACTGCCACCTGAAGAGGAAAACTGCATTGCAGAATAACAAATTGTCCCACCTACACACTCCCCAATAGAAACTTTGTCTTATGGCTGAGTTTGTGGTTCAGTCTTCTGCATGCACATTGTAGTAAAATGGTATCTACAAGTACTTCTGTTAAGCCAGTGGGATGGAGTAGTTATCCAGCAGGACAAGGCCTTAAAGATTAATTCACCTTTCTAGCCAGCAGAAATCAGAACTTTTCATTACTTGGTACCAGCAGATGTTTTTTCTAAGTATTCTGTACCTGTAATCTGATTTCAACTTTGAGTATCACTTTATAGCACTAATTGTTGAATGCTATAAAACACAGAAGTAGAGACTTTTATATTGTCCTACCCCAAAAAAAGGCAAGAGAAGATCCTCTTTCATTTGCTTTTGAGCTATCTCCAGAGTAGCCTGAAAGCAACCAAAGAGAGCGAAGGATTGGGCCTACTCCCCCACGCCCAGTCCCATCCTGTTCTCTGGAGATAATAGCAACCTGAAGAGTCATGTTTTGCTTTTAAGAACTCTTCCCTTTTATCTTGTCATTGTTTCAGTAATTAATCAGAGTATGTTTAGTACAAAGTATTTGATTGCCTTAAAAAGGAACAAATCCTAAGAGGTTGTCAGTTCAGAGTGATGTAATTTAGACTGTGCCTAAACCCCAGCTCAGGGAAGTATTCACCTCAATACTTCTCCTCTCTTTCCTTATTTAGAAAAATTCCTAGGACCCAGCAGGTATCTGGGGATACTTAAATCCAGAGATCAAAGCATTGAACTGACAAGACAGATCTTTCTGCAAAACAGAGAAAAGCCTCAGGATTGCAGAAAAATCTGACATCTAAAATATACTGGGGTTAACACACACACCCAAATAATAAAAACAGCACCTGTTGCTTTAAAAAACAAATGCTGTCTGTGGTCATTGCTAAGCAACCACAGCAGTATTGTCAGCTAAAGCCTTGGTTTCTGCCACCAAAGGTGGGGGGGCAGGCCCCTTAAGCGGTTCTGGCCTCTGAGGGAGGATTCCGTGGGGGCAGATTTTCATATTATCAGTGAGTTCTGTCAAGATGTTTCTTACTCCCTCCCTTGTGGTTCAAAGGAATTTCATGTCACAAAATAAAAATTACACAATGCATTAATCCTTCTTACCAAGAAAATGCCTGTTGCTTAAACCCCATTAAAAGCCCCAGCAAAGTAAATAGCCTTATAGCACCTCCTGAAGATATCTAAGAATGGTACCTGTCACTGAAAACCTGAGGAAGTCATGCAGGCATCCTCACAAGTATGCCTTACAGGAGTTCTAGGGATGGTTTTAGGCCTCTGTGCATACTGGCTTGATCTGCCCCTCCTTCCCCAAAGGGGTTGCAAAGAAAGACATTTCTAATGAATGCTGATGATTAAGTGGCTAGATCAAAGTGGAAAAATAAAGTCCTGTTAATCAATGTCAGTTCATAAATGCAATAGTGACAATCTCAATCTTGGTGTGATTAGTCCCTTATTTTTTAGCACTGCTCCACCTTCCCCTAAGATGTGAGTGTACCTAGGTACTGGTAGGGACAAGAGAAAGGAGCTGCTGGGGTATGAGACAGATAATAGCTGGCAGTTGATGGGGGCTACAAAATGCCAGGGGGTTTATGGATTTTACAGAGAACAGGAATCTGAGTGAGGGAAATTTGCTGAGTCACATAAATGCCTGGAGGGGGAAGAGATATGGAGCTTTTGTGGTGAGGTTGAAGGAGAGAGAATGGGAAGCTGGAGCACAATGATTTATTTATTTACTTTATTTGCAGTGCAGGGCTCAGGGTGAATTACAAGTTGATAAAACCATTAAAACAGTTAAAACATTCTTCCAACCAAGCTCTACAAGCAAACAAATAAATGATACAACATGCAATTACAGCATACAAGATGGCAATCTGGCATAGGTTTGCAGTGCTCCTATAGGATCTACACAAAGGTGTGCCCATGATAAACTAACTGGGAAGTGGGCAAATCACCACTGATAATCTCTGATGAGATAATATACCAGGCCAGAGCAGGGTGCAGCAAGTGAGGCATATTTAAATGCCTCCCCAGCCACCCACTGCAGTGGACCAGGTTGGGGAGGGAAGTGAAGGCATGTAAACATGCCTTATAGCTTTCCCTTCCCTCCCCAAGCTACCCTGCCATGGTGGGGCAACTTAAGAAGGGACAGAGAGAAGTCATGTTTAAATGCCTTCCCCCTCTCTCTCCCCCAGCTGCCGGAGGGCCGGAGGAAGGCATTTAAATCTAACATCTGGCTGGTACAGGGGAGTGAAACTAACAAGTTCTCAGTTTCACTCCCCTCTGCTGGTCAACTGTTAGCTTTAAAAGCCTTCCCCTCCCAGCCAGCGGCTGGGGGAGGGAAAGGAAGTCAGCAATATCAAAAAGCCAGAGGAAAAGCTGAAGAAATTCAGTAAACTCTATTCAGTAGCCTACGCATCGGCCTTCACCAGCCATGACAGGCACAGGTCAAGGGGGCAAGTGGTGGATTTCACATCATCCAGGATCCTGTCGACCTCATCCTAGGATAGCCGACTGAAACGGTTCAGTATAGGACCCAAAGACAGCCCAGGGGTCTCCAGTTTGCTTACTATCAATCGTGGCTGGCAAGTTTTGGCAGAGCAACAAGATTTTATCTGCAAAATAGTTCCCAAAAACTTCACAGCTAATAGCTGATCTACTATGTTTTTGGTTACCCTGTGAGAGGGAAGTTAGTGCTCTAATTATTCTAAACAATTGAGCTGGGTGTGAGCTTGCAGATGCAATGGAAGATGCATAGAATTCCTTCTTTGCAGCTTTTGCTGTCATCTCATAGGCTTTAATAAATGACCTATAAGATGTTCTTGCTGCTCCATCATGAGTACGCCACCACACACGCTCTAGCTATCTTAGCTCCTGTTTCGTCTTCCATAGCTCCATGGTATACCAAAGGGCCTAGTTTGGAGTGGGAGCGAAGAGGGTGTCGGGGAGCAATTTCATTGATGGCTTCAGAAGGTTGGCACTGCTAATCCTCTACTAGCTCATCCAATGAATCACCAGGGGGCATCGGATCCTGCAGAGCATTCTGGAAACCAATTGGATCCATTAATCTCCACAGTTGAGCATAAATCAGCTGGCTACCTAAACAAAGAAGAGTTGGAATACCCAGTTGAGCCTTCAAGGCGAAGTGATCTGACCAGGGCACTGCCTCAATGGCATCCAGATCCATGTTTATCCCCATGCCAAAAATCAAGCCCAACGTGGACTTGCTTGATGCGTGGGAGCCAATACAAACTGGGAAAGTCCCAATGCCGCCATGGAAAATACTAGGTCCATCACCTGTGAAGAGGAGATGTCATGAGTATGGATGTTAAGGTCCCCCAGAACTAAAAGTCTGGGAAACTCTAAAAACCAGCCCAACGCCATCTCCAGCAGGCCTGGCAGGGTATCTGCTGGTGTGTTAGGCAGTCGGTGCCCCAGCCAGATGGCCAAACTCTCTTCTGCATCCCACGCCAGACCTACGCGATCAATAACACTGATTTTGGGTGCGGGAAGTTGCCTGAAGGAGAAAGCCTCTTGGATAAGTATTGCCGCCACTCCACCCTTTAGTCCAGAACTTATGGAGGACCGAGAACCCTGGAGAGGCCAGTTGTTTCAAGGTGACTGTCTCAACCTCCTGCACCAATGTCTCGGTCATGCAAGCCAGGTCCACTTTTTGTGCTGCAAGATAGTCTTGCAGGATCATAGTCTTATTGTTCATGGATCTGGCACTGCACAGCATCAGTGTTGGAGAAGAGTACATCTTCCTATCCCCACTACCAGTATGTCTCAGGATTGGGCTAAGGTTGGAAGGAACCTGAGCATAACCATATCTCAGTCTCCTTCCAGTATAATACCTAGCTCCACCACCATACTTCCCACATCCCTCGATTACTGGGATCTCCAACTCTATCATGGCCTCCCCTTGCGATGATGATGCAGGATGATATTTGCAGAGACCTAGCAGAAAGCTCTTGAGCTGGATGTGATGGTAAAGAAGTGGGAGGGAGAGGATAGGGATACTTTGCCTGATCCTATTGTCCATGTGCTGAAGTGGGAAGTAGAGGTCAGTCTGGTAGAGAAACTGAACCTGTTGTATGGCTCCAAACCCAATCGTCATATACCTAAATTCTCCCTGTTTTGGAGGAGTCCTGTGTTGGAGTCAGATCAAAGTCTGCTAATCTTGAGCTTCAAAGAAAGTTATTACTCTTACTAGTATTTGTTTGGGGGCAAAAGCTAACTGACAGGAGATAATCAAAACACAATAGTTAAGGTACAGGAGATGTACTTTGCCCATACAATTAAACTGGGAAGGAGTCTAATTTTCTCCCTTTGATGTGTAAGTCATTGTTTTAAAAAAAATCCCTTAAAGTATGCTGTAATATTTTTATTTTGTTGTTACAAACATTGACCATACTTTATGTAGGCAGAATCTCAAAAGATCTTAACTAGTCAGGATGCTGCCTTCAGGATGAACCTTCTTGCAAAGGTAGATTCATGTGGGTAGCCATGTTGGTCTGAAGCAGCAGAACAAAGTTTTGTTCAAGATATGAGCTTTCATGTACACACACACTTCTTCAGGTATCTCAAAAAGTGTGTGCGCACATAGAATCATAGAATGTTAGAGTTGGAAGGGACCTTGCAGGTCAATCTAGTCCAGCCCCCTGCACTCTGCAGGAGCATAGCCGAAAGATAGCCCTACATACCTACAACATACCTGAAAGATGGTCATCCAGCCTCCGCTTGAAAACGTCCAGCGAAGGAGCATCCACCACCTCCCGAGGCAGACTGTTCCACTGCTCAACCACTCTTACAGTTAGGAAGTTTCTCCTGATATTTAGCCGGTAACGACTCCCTTGTAATTTCCACCCACAAAAGTTTATATCTTGAAAAAAGCTTTGTTGGTCTTAAAGGTGCCACTGGACTCAAACGTTGTTCTGCTTCTTGCAAAGGGTATCTGAAAACCTCACTTCGCATATCAACCAGATTTAGCTGGCAATTTAGTTGCTTGTCAGACTGAGTCTGATCAAGGCTGCTTCTCCCTGGGCCTGTGGTGTGTGTGGGGAGGGTGTCTTTTCATGGCCTTTCCCTATGGTTTGTGGTGTCTTAAGAGGGGTCCAGAGATAACATGCCCCCCTCACCATCTCAGGGAGCTCGTTTGACAAGGTGGGAACCACTACTGAAAGGACCAGGGTCTAGCAGATGCCAGGCATGGAACTACCAGATGATGTCAAATGAAGTTGTAATTTTTTTTTGCTGGGCGTATCCCAGTCCTGGAGAACTGCACTAGTGTAAAACAGTCCAAGAAAGATGAAAAAAGAGGAACAGACAAATGATTATTCATGCCCACATGATATTTTATTGTTAAGGATAATCATCTTCCATTTGATTGGTAATATGGACAACAGATGCTATAATATGAAAGTGTTTCTTTAACAATTTCACTTTTGTTGTACTTTTTTATTTGCTAGATTGCAAGCAGTCAATGAGGGAAGAGGAGGGAACTGTGACAATGAACAGAAGAGGAGCAATCAAACAGGCCAAAATCCACTACATCAAAAACCATGAATTTATTGCTACCTTCTTTGGGCAGCCTACATTTTGTTCTGTGTGTAAAGACTTTGTCTGGTGAGGACAACTACTGTCATGGAGTCTTTATAAAAACATGTAACTGTAACGTAGTTATGAATCTGTGAAATCTTTTTAGCAGTCTAGATGTCAGGGAAGGGTGTTAGAAAACATATCAGTAATTATGCCTTTTTATGTAGCAGTTTGGATAGGAGCAAGGTACAGCATATTCTGCTTTATGTGATACTCTGGAGCATCCTTTCTCAGTATGTGGTCCTGATAACAATCACAGCACAAACACATTGCAGCTGCAGATCCTGTTCATGGATTCCCCAGGTTGCATCTGATTTCAAGTCTTTAAAATAACTTGATAGAGGATATTTATAGCTCCCTGTAAGGGAGGGGGGCATTTTTAGATACATTAGATAAAGGCAATTTGGGTAAAGTTGAAAATAAGATCTTTCATCAAGGCCATCAATCTGTTAGTGCAGATACTGCAGAATTGATTTTATATGTTTCCAAATTCCAGCTACAGTCAAGAGACATGTAATATTTTGCATCAACAAAAGCAAATCCAACCAAAAACTTTATTGGGCATTTATTACAAATTACATAACCTGATTGCACAACATCAAGAAATAACATGAACGATCGTTAAACTTTAAAGAAGGAAGAAAAAGGAAATGATCCAAAGTTATTAACAATCAAATCCTGGAGCTCATGGCAGCTAGGAAATACCTACACACTTGGATAGTGATGCATCAACAAAAGCTTACAAGCAGTTTTCAGGAAAGAACTTAGACTAGATTTCCCATTGTTCGGTTACAAAGCCATGAATGACTGTGGTCAGATCCTGTCTCAGGAAAGAGCATAGTTGAGTAACTGAATCTAAGTAATAAAAAGTTCTGCAGCTTATAACTCCAGATGCAGGAGCACTGAGGCTGCTGATATTAATTCTCTAGATGCAGGATCCATCATCAGCTTCATTTATTATCTGGAACCAGCTGCAGTTTGTTCTTCATGCTTTGGTCTCCATGCTTTGAGATTACTGCTCTTGTTTGACTTGTATCTTATGATGCATCATGAAAAGTATACAGAATTTTCCTGTATTCCACTCTACTCCTGCAGTGCATTCCAGATCCTAGAAATATCATTCATGGAGTCATGGGACCATGCGGAAGAATAGCTGTGTGGTTTGGGTTAGTGTAGTGGGAAAGGGTGCATAACCACCCTCTTCCTATCTTGTATTGGTGCAGTACACCTGACAGAAGAAAGAAAAGACGGTGATTGACTCTTTTGCTCTCCTCACTGCAGCCCTCTCCCAATCTACACAATTGTTGTCCCCTCCCTATCTGCACAACTTTTCCTCCATGCAAACCCCATTACCTTAGGAATGATCTTTCCATATCAGAAGGACTGCAGGAGTGGAAAGAAACATTGGAAAAATCAATGTTCTGTAGGTGCCCATTGATGTCAACCAAAATGGTTAGAGCTGTTTTACTGGTGGAAGAAAGATATAGATGTTGTTTTAGAAATGCATTATAAATAAGATCCTTGGCTGATTGATTGGTATCTTTTGGAATTCTGAAGATCTTGTTTTATGTTCTGTTTGTGACCTTTCCCCACTTACCTGTCTTACAGGGGGCTCAACAAGCAGGGATACAAATGTAGACGTAAGTTGATTTTATCACCTTTTGTTTTCAGATGGTAATAATCTATGAGCAACTTTAGCATATGAGGTCCATTGTTTTGTCATTAAAACAGCAAATAATAAGAGTTTACAGGATAAGTGATAGCTGTCATTTTCTACGCTAAGAGTTTATTAATCTGTTGCACTGAAACAGCAGTCTTATGGCACTTAAAATGAACATATATTGTGATATGTACCCCAGTTGAAGGTTAAACTAATTATAGTAAAAGGTTTTAAAGCACTCATATCTTTGAAATAAGCAAAAACAATACAAATATTTAATTAAAATGAGGGGAAAATGGTATTTGAAACTGCAATATTCACTTAAAAGTGGGATTTTTTTTCAATTTTTTGATAACAAAACGTATTAGACTTCTTCTGCCCTTCCAAAAAACCCCAAAAACCTTAAGTGTTGTATTGTTGTTTGTTGTTTATGCAGAATGCAATGCTGCTATTCACAAAAAATGCATTGATAAAATTATTGGAAGGTGTACTGGTACTGCAGCAAACAGCAGAGATACAATGGTAAGTTTTATATATTGGTTATATGTTTATATGAAGTTCTATATATTTGTATGGCATCCAATCTAGTTGAGAATGAGTGCGTTCGAGTAGGATCTGGGAGACCCCTGTTCAAATTCCCATTTTGTCATTAAGCTTGCTGGGTGACTTTAGGCCAGTCATAAACTTTTAGACTAATCTAATTTATAAAATTGTTCTAAGAACACAATGGAGGAGGGGAGACCAACCTCCCTGTGTTCCTAGGAGGAAGGGCAGGATAAAAATGTGCTTAATAAAACCAAATTATAATAATATAATAAATAAAACCAAATATACATATATATATAATAATATTGTTTCTAAGAATCCAGGTATTTTGGATCATCTTTATTTCTTGTGGATGTTGTATGAAAGGACCAAGGGGCAAGAAAACGGAGATCGGTAGCATGTTCCAGGAGTTTTGGTTTCCTTGTCAGAATCTAAATGCTGGTTGAGGGATCAAACATCTTTTGTCAAACAACTTGTAAACAGCTTTCTAAGTTCAGAGAGAGTTGTATAAAAGCCCCCCAAAAGCTGGTTTTGTTTTTTAAGGCTCTTTGGAGTGACAGGCTTCCTGAGCTATTGGCATGCAAAATACAGCTCAGGAAGCTGCAGAGCTTTGAGAGCAAATAAACTCTCAGCAGACTGTGACAGCAGCCATGAAATTAAAAGACGCCTGCTCCTTGGGAGGAAAGCGATGACGAATCTAAACAGCATGATAAAAAGTAGAGACATCACCCTGCCAACAAAAGTCCGCATGGTCAAAGCAATGGTATTCCCAGTAGTCATGTATGGCTGCGAGAGTTGGACTATAAGGAAGGCCGAGCACCAAAGAATAGATTCTTTTGAACTATGGTGCTGGAGAAGACTCTTGAGAGTCCCTTGGACCGCAAGAAGATCAAATCAGTCAATCCTAAAAGAAATCAACCCTGACTGTTCCCTGGAAGGCCAGATAATGAAACTGAAGCTCAAATACTTTGGCCACCAAATGAGAAGGGAGCACTCACTGGAGAAGACCCTGATGCTGGGAAAGATTGAAGGTCAAAGAAGACGGGGACGGCAAAGGATGAGATGGTTAGACAGTGTCATAGATGCAACGAACATGAAATTGAGCAAACTTCAGAGGATGGCGGAAGACAGGAGGGCCTAGCGTGATCTGGTCCATGGGGTCGCGAAGAGTCGGACTCGACTGTGCGACTGAACAACAACAACAAAAACCCTATGCAATCCGGGTAAGTTCCCCCATCCTGACAGAGCTAAATGATGCACTATAGATGTGCTTTCTGGCCTGCCTACATTTACATGTGGTAGGACAAGGTTTAGTAAGAATCTCAGGGATAGCAGAGCTTTTTTGTTCCAAAGGCTGAGGAGCTACACATCACATAAGAAGAACCTAAAGGATCAGGGGAAGGAGATAAGATGGGCACCGGCTGTCTAACAGGCTGTTTTCAACAGTAGTTGAGTGATTCTTGTTTTTTAAGGCTCCATATAGTGAACAACATTCCTTCCCAATTGATCCTTAAAACATTATACATTGCTTCTGACCACTGATGCTCTAGTTTGATTGTAGCCATAGTCGATTAAAAAAATTATTGATCTCTATTTGTTGGAATCTTGTTGTTACCTGGTTTACTCTGAGATGTAGTTTTAAAATAAAATTGCGACCCACCTTTCAAGGAGAAAAGCAGGCTAAAAATGACGCAAATAGACTAAGGTTTGCACAATTACTTGAACAAAGAAGAAGAAAATAACTTAAAACTTAACTATGGAAACTTCTTACCTGTAGTTGCTCTCTGAACTTTGCATTTCTTTTAAAAGACTTTCTCATAGAATAGATTTAGTTTTATTTATTATTTATTTCATTGGATTTCTTAACCACCCTTCCCCACCTACGCAGGGCTCCGGGCGGTTTACAAGAAGATAATTCCATACAATTATAAAACCAATTAAAACCATAAACATATAATATTAAACAAACAACATACATTTTAAACATTCCAATAACAGATGGCCTGTCTAGCATTCACATTTTTTGGAGGGGGGAGGGTACCAGGCAGATGTAGGAAACCATTGCTGGCTTCAACCAAAAGCCTGGTGAAACATCTCTGCCTTACATGCCCTGCGAAACTTTAATAGATCAGACAGGGCACAGATGTCATTCAGCAGAGAGTTCCACCAGGCTGGGGCCAAGGCTGAGAAGGCCCTGGTATCAGGTCCAACTGACCTTGGGGTTCGCTTCAGTAGATAAATTTGCAGCTCGCCAGCAGAAAGGAAACTCTCAGCACGCAGCAAAATGTAAAAAAACCTTGTTTCATTTAATTGAGTTAAAACATTCTAACACTCAGGATGTATGCACTGCCAAAATCATCCAGAGTATGAGCAATCGACAATAAAACATTAAAGTACCAGGATAGCTAACAATTCTTAAAAAGAAGGTTGCAGCTTCTTACAGATTAAGTCTTTATAACAAGCTCTGTAGCAACTCACAATAAAACGGGAGTCGATTCCATCTTTTGAAGCAGGTTATCCTTCAGTGCACGCAATACGAAGCAGGTTATCCTTCAGTGCCAGAAATACTCTGGTCCCTCCTGAGTAGTTGACAGGAATGCTATCCCGACCAGTGTTCTCTCTAAGCTGAGTTAGTGTGAGCTAGCTCACAGGTTTTTAGCCTACGGCTCACAGATTTTTGTCTTAGCTCAGGAAGGATGGCTCTGGAGCAAACTAACTTATACAGTAGCAGAACTGCTTGCTCACAGTTTTAATGCCAGTAGCTCACAACATAGAATTTTTGCTCATAAGACTCCACAGCTTAGAGGGACCATTGATCCTGACACACACACCCCCCAAGGGAAAGAAACACCAAGGAAAAACTTCTTCTGGACTGCTGCCACTCCCTTCAGATTACAGAACCTTGCAGCTGCTGGTAGTTATCACAACAAAGCTATATCCCCCTCCTTGCCAGGTAAGGTCCTGCCAAACTTATGACCAGTGTTTCCTCCAAGCTGAGTTAGTGTGAGCTGGCTCACAGTTTTTTAGCATCCAGCTCACACATTTTTGTCTCAGCTCAGGAAGGAGGGCTCCAGAGCAAACTAATTTATGCAGTAGCCAAATTGCTCGCTCACAACTTTAATGCTAATCGCTCACAAGGTAGAATCTTTGCTCACAAGACTCCACGGCTTAGAGGGAACGTTGCTTATGACCCTCTCCCAATCGTCAGGGCTTATCACATTATAGGCTTGTTCAGCCCTTATCCCTTACACCTGGCCCTGGTTGAGGCCAGACAGATATCTTTGGGCCCGGGAAGGGGTGGGGGAGTTAGGTGATTCAAGGTTTTTGTTTTTCTTGCTGCAAGCCTATAGGCTAGATAGTCAACTGAAGAAAGGATAGGTTTCAGATCTTCCCTTTATAAATGCATTTTAGTTCTTTTGAGTCTATGCCTTTCATCACATGAACAACTTTAATTTTGCAATGGCAAACATGAGAGAGCGAGGAAATTCCAGATATTTGTGTTACTCTACTGTAATGTCAATATACCTTCAGTTTCAGAAGGAGCGCTTCCACATCGATATGCCTCACAGATTCAAAGTCTACAACTACATGAGTCCAACATTTTGTGATCACTGTGGTAGTCTTCTCTGGGGACTGGTTAAACAAGGATTAAAGTGTGAAGGTAGGGTCTCCTTCTTTTGACCAATGTAGCCCTGGCTCTTTATCCAGGTGAAGGCATGACTTCCACATTGTGTATTTGTATGTCAGAGGGAGGGGTGTTGTGTTTAACTCTTTCACACACACACTTCTTGGTTTAAGAAGTGTGCCTTGCACTCTCAGCTGTGTTCAGAGAAATGGACTTCCGCACCTAGTGCTAGGCTTCCGCACCTAGTGCTGTTCTGGCTTTTTACTGAAAGGGCATGGGGTTTTCCCTTCTCTTTTTACTATTGAGGGTTAAGAAGTAAGCTTGTATTTGAGTTCAGTTAAATGTCTCATAAAGCAAATCACATGCATTTGAACACTTTGTTATTGTTGACTAGAATAGATTAATCGGTTATGATTATAATTTTATTTCTTTAGAATGTGGAATGAATGTGCACCACAAATGTCAAAAGAAAGTGGCAAATCTGTGTGGTATCAATCAGAAACTGTTGGCAGAAGCTTTAAACCAAGTTAGTCAGGTATGTTTTATTAGCAGTCTTCTTTCAGGAGTATTTTAGAATGCCACCTGTGGGTGAATACAGATGACCATTACTGTGTGGTAACTTAAATTGATAAGGAATTGTAAGCCGGTCACATATATTGACCTACTAAACTGTTGGGGGGGGGTTGAACCTTACCTTTCCCTTACTTCCCTGGATCGTAGATGAAGCAGAGAATTGTGGGAGGATTTTCTTTATCATATGGCAAGCTAGTGTTCACAACCGGCTTATTAAATGGACATGTGCATACTGTAATAAGTCACCTCACCACTTTGTAACCTATCACTGGTGTTCACTCTGCTCACAGATATATCTGTGTACAGACCTAGAGAGGGAACAGAAATGAGCATGCTGAGTTCTCCCTTCTATGTTCATTCACCCAAATGTAGATATGGCACCTACACAGATACAAGTCATATGCACACTGGTTCTGAGTGGTGGGTTGTGCACATATTTGAGTCATTTCACACAGGAGGGGCAGAAATTGCACATTATTCCGGTTTCCTCTCTGTATGTGTTGGTCTTATACATTGACATGTCATCTGCTAGGATTAGATTTCACTAAATTCATTAGTAATATTCTTACATATTTTACGGAATCTAATTTGCTTATTCACACTAACTGGAAATGGACATAGTAATAAATTGCAGTACAGTGGCATTTGACTTGAAAGAAAAAGGTAAGACCCTTTTCAGGATTATTAGATATATATTTATTGACATATAAAACCAGAAATAAGGTGCATACTGAAGTAGGTTACCACTTTCGGTGTAATTTGAATGGATTTTCAAAAGCAGGAGTATCTCGATTACCATGAGCCATGAAAGACAGGGCATGAACAGAAATAGTAATAAGGTTCAATCCAGGGTTTTTCCTTTCCTCTCAGAAGGAGGGACAACGTTTACTGATTACTCCCTTCCACATAGATCCATACTTTGCCCCCACAATATTCGATAAAAATCACAATTCCTTGTGCTTACGGAAAATGACTTTGGGGTCTAGCACAATCATTCTTAGAAAAGAAGTTTTATTAAAATTAAAGAAGCAGCAACTCATTTCTAGTCATATTGGTTGAGGAGAAACACTGAAAAAGTACAGATGGTATGGAAGAAGCTTTCATTGTCAGAGGTGATGGCTTCAGACTCTTTTTGGGGGGTGAGTATTTTGTTTGTTTGCGTGTGTGTGTGTGCGCGCGCGCGCGCGCAGGCCTGGAAGTCATGGTTGACTTCTGGTGACCCCTAATGGGGCCTGGATGTTTCAGAGAGATGGCTTGCTATTGCCTGCCTCTGCGCCCCAGCCCTGGTATTCCTTGGAGGTCTCCCTTCCAAGTACTTGCCGGGGTCAGCCCTGCTTACCTTCTGAGATCTGATGAGATCAGGCTTGCCTGGAATATCCAGGTCAGGGCTGCTTCAAGCTCTTCACAAACCAGAGTTCATATACAGTAGCTTGTTAACAAAGAATATGTAATGTGACAAGCATATCTATAAACCTCACATGCAGTGTTTAAAGTCACTTCACTTGTCATTTGTGCACATGGAGATAATTTCAGTAAAGAAAAACAAGCTTAATATGTGTATGTGTGCCACAAATGCCTTTCACACCAAAAGTTCTTGGGAGCTGGCCTGTGTGTGTGTGTGACTGTGTGTGTCTGTGTGTGTAATATATAAAATATCTTTACATGTTGTACAAAATATCCTGTGCAGTTCTTGTAATAAAATGACATTATAACAAATACAGTAATGTAATAATAATTAAAACTTGTTTTTCAACTGAATTCTAGATTGATATTATGTATATGTCATTTCTGTTCAGAAATCTTCCAGGAAATCTGAATCTGGGTCTGTAGACAGTGTGGGTATTTACCAGGATTTTGATAAGAAACCAAGAGCTCTAGGTGGAGATACAACAGGTGAGAGATAAATCTTACTACATTTTCTGTTGTGAATAGTTTTATCTATTAACACAAACATGCTAGTTTACCACTACAGTATAAACAATATTTGTGACTTTTGTAACAAAAAAAGCAACTCAAATTATACACAACAGTTTCTGCAGTTAGTGACCAACTCAGTATTACCCCCACCCCCCCCTTACTCCTTTTCTGTGTTCCTATCATATAATTTGGTGTCATGACACTAGCAAAGTATTATATGCAGTCATACTTATAGATTCAGTGTGCCTCACTGAGATTTAGTCCAAACACGTCTTCATCCATGGAATGAAGGTAGTTTCTTCATGCCTTAGGATCTTCTTCCTCCTTTGAACATCACATCTCCACACTGTTGTTATCCTTGGGAAGCCTGCCCCACAGTATGAAACTTGTAAGTTATACACAAAAAATGTCAAAACCTGAATTAATACAAGTATTTTTTTCAGAACCCAGTGATGACCACTGTTAGTTTAAGGTTGCTTTTTAATGACAATTTAAAATTTCCCCATCATATTTATAACTTCATGTACATGTATGCAAACTCATGCATTCACACAGTGGTTCACTGCATTTTTGGTTATATCTTGGTACTTAAAGTACTAAATTAAGTAACAGAATAGTGGGGCAGACCTTCTATTCCTACTTAAAAACTATCATTTTGCTTCTGCAGATAATAATGAATATGATAAGCTCTGGGAGGGAAGATCATTGTCACAACCATCCAGTAGGAGGAAATTCAACATAGATAGTTTTATTTTCCACAAAGTTCTTGGGAAAGGAAGCTTCGGAAAGGTAGGTATCTTTCAGGGTTTAGTTTTTTGTGTTAGATAATCTAATTGTTTTAATAGAAGAAAGGAAAAACAATTCAAGTAATTCTTCAAGACACTACAAGCTAAAGAAAAGGTCTGATTGAGGGCAGAGTTGAGTAATGGTAGCAACAGCCAAGGACTCCATAGGAGAAAGATACCCTTCCTGGCAGTGACAATAAAGTTCCCTCTGCACAAAGGGAAGGAGGCATCTCTCCCTCTACCTAGTGTTTATAGCCAGTTTGCCTCCATGGAGAAGTGGAATAAATAAAACAGGTCCATACAGAGAGAGGAAGTATCCTTCCCCTAGAGTTGTGTCTCTTCACAGAAAATTAAATTTAGTGGAAACATAGATAATAAATATACATAATTCACTTATCATCTGTTGCTTATACAGGGCGTTTTGATATGCTTGATGACTTGAGGTAACACCACCATTCCAGAAGTCTAGTGTGTTGAAGGGATGTAAGCCAGTAACTACCATTCACATACATTATAAACTTTTTTTCTTACAGTCAAAACTATTAACTTTACAGAAGGCCCAGAGAAGAAGTATTTATCACCTAGGAAGTCCCTAATTCAGCTTTCGTTGTGTGTTACAGGTACTGCTTGCTGAACTGAAAGGAAAGAATGAATTTTTTGCTGTAAAAGCTTTGAAGAAGGACGTGGTACTTATTGATGATGATGTGGAATGCACCATGGTAGAAAAGCGAGTCTTAGCACTTGCATGGGAAAATCCATTTCTTACCCATCTCTACTGTACTTTTCAGACTAAGGTATAATGTAGTCAATTATACTTTTGCTGTAACTGGTAGAGTGAAACAGATTGATAACTTATTTCAGGACAAGCAAGATTGCTTCAATGCTCCAGAGGTATTCATTTGCAGTTCTGCCTTATTTTGGCAACAAAATCAGCAGTAGGTAGCAGAAATAATCCATCTGACTACTGTAAGGTATTCTGTATAGTGTAGTAAAAGAACATCAAATCTCCAGTCAAGAAAGCCAGTATCCTGATACAAAGTGTATGATTAAAAATGGGAATGTAGAGGCCAAGTGTATTTTTAAGAGCTTAGCATATGAGGAATGATGCACATCTGCATGTTCTGTGGAAAAATTAACAAATGTTTCATATTAAAAAACTATCATTATGTTGTGGCTGGTTGTTGATTTGAATAGGAACTTCATTCAGCATCTGCTTAGAAAGAGTAAGTAAGTAGTTCGAGGAGATTATAATTCAAAATGATTAAAGACAGAACTGTACTAAAGGTATTTGTGTTCTGAGGTGATGCTTCATCTGAGCTTCACATCAGCATCCCAATGAAAAGAAACAATATGAAAATAAAACTCATACCGAAAAAATAAACCTAGCACTGCTCACATAGCAAATATCTATCTATAGCTCTTTATTCAAATCCCCTGGAGATACAGCACAGGTCTTGAACTACTGCCTGGGTGCTGTGTGAAGTGGCTAAGAGTGATAGAAACTGAATCCACACAAGATGAAAGTAATGCAAGTTGGGAAGGCTGAGGCCTTCAAGGACATTATACTTCCTGCTTTTGATGGGGTTCTGCTGACCCTTGCTGACTCTGTTAAGAGCCTAGGGAATATGCTGGATCCCGCATTACTGCTGGAGAAGCATGTTAATGCAACTGCAAAAAAAGAGAGGCTTTTCTTCCAAACTCATCAAGCGTGGAAGATGGGCCCATCTTGATTCAGCTGTTGTAGCTATCCATGCCATATTAACATTGAGATTAAACTACAGTAATGCACTGTACATGGCTTTGCCCTAGAGACTGCATTTGATACAGAATGCTGCAGCATTATTGTCAGGAGGTAGGTGGTACATGCACACTACACCCATTCTGCTGTCATGCCACTGGCTGCCCATCAGCTACCATGTTCAATTCAAGGTACTAACTAACACATATAAAGGCCCTGCAGGCCCTTGTACCCTCATATCTGCAGGACCACATCTCCTCCGATGTTCCACCATAACAGCTTCACTTATCTGTTCAGGGCCATCTGTGGGTGCCTTCCTGCAAATGGGCAAGATCAGTGACTGCCTGTAGATGTGCTTTTGCTGTTGTGGCCCCCACATTGTGGAATGGCCTATATGAGGAGGTCAAGAACGACACTTCTGTAGCTATGTAAACTGTGTAGAATGGATTTCAGGAGGGCTTCTTTGTTCAGGAAGGCACTTTATAAAGGGATAGGATCTGAGAACTTTACCACTGTGTTTAGGACATATCTGTTTGCCTCACGTATTAGCCTGTTGGCACTGTATTTTTCTCTACTGATTTTTGCCTTATATTTTCACTCTGTATCATGTCTAATATGCTGCGCTTACTCAGAGCTCTGTAATCCTAACTCCTTGTACATTGCTTATTAGATGTCCCTTCATATTGATTGTATCGGTCTATATTGTGTCATCTGCTTTGAATCTTAGTGAGATAGGCAGACTATAAATACAGTAAATAAATATATGGGGACTTTCTCTTACTGCTTGTGACATTTTCTAGCCCAAGGCTGCCACTAATACATGTGACTTGTGAAGCAGAATGCATGCCTCCTGTGGATATAGTTACATCAGTGGGTTAATGTTCTGTTTTCTTCTGTTTGTGAATAGGAACATCTGTTCTTTGTTATGGAATTCCTCAATGGTGGAGATCTGATGTTCCATATACAGGACAAAGGCCGTTTTGATCTCTTCAGAGCTACGTAAGTTGGGGGGGGTTAATAAGGAAGGTTTGCCCAGATCTTTGATTTGTTTTGCTGTTACACAGCTACACCTGTGTAACACTGTAAAACATAGGCAGTAGCAATCCTACAGTTGCATAGGTATGGGATACTGTTCTCTTGTTTCATTTTGCTGAGGGCTTGAAGGCAAAAAATTAAAGTGTCTTAGAAACATTGCAAGCAATACAGAGGAAAGAAAAATAATTTTCTTACCTTTTTTGATTAAAGTTTTTCACAGTAACATCAAGACATTTAGACTTGCCTGAGTGAACATTCTCATTTTTCTATCTAATAGTATCACACTGTGTATAGCAGAGAAATAGTGTTCTCATAAATGCAGTGATAAAATATGTGCTTGCATACTGGAAAGAGCAAACTCGCTTATTAAATAAAATTAAGTGTTGGCTCATACATGAATTATTCTTTTGATTCCCAACATTTTCCTATAAAATACATCCACTTCACATTGTCTGTATTAAGACTCCTAAAGCAAAACACAAGTCAAAATAGTATGCTTACTTCCCTGTTTGTTTTTTGAAGGTGTAGTGGCAGAGGAGAGAGGTCAAAGAAAAGAAATGGGAAAACCCCTTTTTAAGTATCATATGTTTCTGCAAAAAGACTATTTCAAGTGCTGGCGTCTCTGCTTTTATGGGGAAATGTCAAATCAGACTGGAGATAGAGGAAGCAATGAATCTGTAGAGAGAAGATAATATATGATGGGAAATTAAGACTGTGTGAGAACTAAACAGAAATGAACATGGTAGTGGATAGATCCTGCTTCCCATGAGTTTGGACGGGCTCTCTGCAACATGTAATGATTTAAGGGGAAACAAAGATTTTTAATTGTTTCTGAAAAAAAGAAGAGCGGCTAGGTCATCAGTGGGCTTCATGTCTAAACAGAGCGTACATCATTATTTCAAAATGCTTTTGCTCTGTTTCAGGTTTTATGGAGTGGAATACACATTTCTTAAAAGTGTGCAGCTCAAAGCAGAGCTTTCATAATTTGTTTGATTTATATGGATTGAACCAGGAGAAGAACAAAGGACTTAATTTGCAATTAGATTGGATTTGCTGTTCTAAAGCGGAATATGAGCAGCATTCTTAGGTCTCTTCTTTTGCCAATATAAATTCTCTGAATATAATACAGCATAAGTAAGAGTGTTTTTGGCACATATTTCCCCCCAGAAAAGTAGTATCTGAAGTAGTTTGACAGACAGTGGAGAACCGATCCATGTAAAATCCCCAACTGTAAGTGATACATACAGTATAACAAAAAGGGCTAATCTACCAATTCACAAAAGGATAATTTAGGCTTTAAAAATCTAGTTAAATAAAGGAAACATTTCTGCTTAAAGTTTCAAATTCTGGCAAATACATAAAGGAATGATTACTTTAATATTTTTTAAAAAACAGTCATTTTTTAGGTAAGCACACCAGAATGCAGTTTTCATTCTGTTTATGTAGAAAAGCTCAATTTGGAATAGAGCCCATATGTGAAGGAGGGCCTGTAAACACTGTAAATTGGCTCCACTGATGTCCTTATACAGTGATCATGGATCTTTCCTGCATTTCTGTCCCCCAGCAGTCCTTTTCTATCCTGTGTTCCACATGGACATACAAATCATAAGGTTCTCCAGATGAAATTACCCTTTTCCATCAGCATGTTTACTTAGAAGTAGCTCCCACACCCAGTAAATATGTGCAGGATTGCAGCCTTGAACTCCCAAGCCCACTTCCCATGTGGATGGGACACAGATTATCCAGCAATCGGTATAGTGAATTTCTGACTAGTTATAGTAAAACTGAGCCAGAGAAGAATCTCCACACTCATCTTCCACCTGAGCCGAATTTGATGTCAAGTGAGTGGGAGGCAGTCAAGGGCAGGGAAAATTCTTACAGCATCCTGACATTTTGTTCTGCCCTCCTTCTCTTCTCCCTCCCCAGTGGCTGGGGTGGATGACAGTGCATGAGCAGAACTGTTTCTGCTGAAGGAGTCATGATATTCTCAGGGCTAAAGGAGCAAGAATGAATGGAAGGGATTTTAATCCTGTTTGTAACAGATCAGAAACATTGGAGAATCGTGGGCTAGTTGGGGTTGGGGGTACCACTTGCATGTTGCTCAGGGTGCCAGACAGGCTTGCATGCCTTTAATAGTTACAGCAGAAATGAGTGTTATAGAAGTAACGGAAAAAAAGCACAAATATCCTGCCATTCATAGGCTTAGTACAAATTAGGCCTTTGTTATTATTTTTAAGTGCTTTTGCCCTCTTTCAGGTTTTATGGAGCTGAAATACTGTGTGGTTTACAGTTTCTTCACAGCAAAGGCATTATTTATAGGTGAGTGCTGATTGATCTTGGTAAGAGTCTTGTAAAATATTGCAACAGGTATGTCTCAATGATGAATTAGTGGATTCTGCGATTAACCTACAAGTAGAGTGTTTTACAAGGAACTGTTCCCTATTAAAATTTTGAGTTTATTCCAAAGGTGTTGAAAAGAGGCAATTCAAACAAGCACTTGAGACCAAATCTATAATTGTTTTCTCATGTTTTTCTCCTTGGCAACAAGGAGAATGAAATGTTATTTACATTACACAGAAGAATCATTGTTTCACACTAGTAAAGGCTGGGTGTTCTGCACCAAGCCTGAGATGCTTTGTCTTCATTCCAATGGCAGGGAAGGTCAATAGTATTTGAGCCAGGATAGCCCTCTTGTTGAAAGTACTCTGACTAAAGTTCTTTGGGATCAGTAGCAAATTATGGAAAGTTAAAAAGAATCCAGCATGCAGTGGCTTTGGATATTGGGCCAAAGTTTGATCATCTTCTGCTCTGAGATAGCTGGTAGATTTTGAGATATGAAACTTTTGGTTTTTAATTTGGAATCTTAATAACTGCAGAATTAGCATTCCTTTTATGTAGACTTATTAATGTATCATTTTTCAAGGCTTTCTTCAGGTAGCTCGTGTTAACTGCTGATTTGGTGCCATGCAGCCACCTAAGCCTTTATCAAGGATTGTTGTTATTTTCTATTAAGCCACCTACTGAAACTGCAAATAAGAGATGTTTTTAAAAATGTTCTGCGTTTTTGATTCAGCAGTTCCATTTCAGTTATTTAGAAGGAATCATATTTTTTCCTTTAATCTACGAGTATTAATCCGATAGGGAAGGAAGCAGACCTTGTGAAATAGCAGATTATCGTATCTTGGCCATTGTAGCTGCTGTTGGAAGTCATCTTCCAGGAAAGAGAGAATTTCTTGATGTCCTTTGAAACACTGGCTCGAATATGTTATTGCTAGCCAACAGCAGATCTGTTGGCCTTTCAGGTTGCTGTGCACTTCTGAGTTCAAATGTCAAAAAATTAGGGCTGTTGCTTCTTTAAAGCATCTTCAGAGTTTTAATCATTTTAACTGACTTTGCATATGAATAAAAGCAGTTTAAGAAAAACACTTTGCTTTTAAATATAGGTATGTCTTTCTTCTAGCAGGTAACATTTTAAGAAAGAGATGGCAGTTGTCATCTTCTAAGATGACAGTTGTCATCCCTAGCTTTTATAAGTACCTGTATTAGAAATGTCATCAGTTAATAAAGACATGCTTTCTTTGGTCAGACTATCAGTTTAGTTTAACTGATTGATAAGTGTGCCAGACCCACAGAAAATGAAAAAAATTCAGATACGGAAATATCTTTTTCTCGCATGTGCTCTAATACATAGTATCCAATTCATAAATATTTCAAACCTCTTGGAAAACAACATGAGCACAACATTAAGAAGTTGCTTTGATCACACAGATTGTCTTGTTTGCTTCTGTCCTTGGTAGCTAGTTTTAGAAGCATACAACAACTTTGTTGGCAACTGACTAACTTTTCAGTTTTTATGGCAACTGCCTAAGGCTAAAATCCAAAGAATGTATGTGCTGGTGATAATTTTGCATACAGCTGGAGCTTTTCTTCCTGTTTTCTTTGCAACAGTTACTTCTGATGTCTGTCAGTTTAAATCAATAGTTACGTGTACAAGGCAATCAGCTATCATTACTAGTGTTTGAAATAGGCATGTGCATTTAGATATTTCCAATACAAAACAGTGCCAGAAATTCCCTGCTCAGTTTTGTTCTGGCTGATACCTTGAGGTTTTAAGCAACTGGGGCACACACAAAATACATGACTCTATCTTTGTGTTGAATACAGGCATAGGACTACACACCATGATCCATCAGTGAAAGTAGCTGATGATTGTGGGTCTTCTCCACTTTCCCCTGCCCTCAGCAGTACCTTCCAATCCCAGGCAAGTGATTTGTGTTACAAGACCCACCTGAAGTAATAGCCATGCAAGTCAGTGAGATACAGTGAGGAGGGGGAAGGATGTGAAATCTCTTCCCTCTCTCTCTACTACCATGTAGCTTCACATATGGAAAAGGCAGACTACCTAGCCATATGGGTATTTCTCCACATGGGTCCCACAACCCGAGCAATCACTTTTCCTGAGGTCAGAAGAGACGGGGAGGGGAGGGGATTTGTGATCCTTGCATGAGCAGATCACTGAATGCAACCCATAGTTAATAACATACCTTCCGAGTTAAAAGACCTTGCTTCCACTGCAAAAATTCCCTCTTCACCCAAAGTGAGTATTATAATAAGGCCTCTGTATTTTGGTTCAGCTTCAAATGCATTATTTTCTTTTTTCCACTATGTTTTATTCACCCCTACTCCTGTCATGATTGACTCTGCACAGTTTCATCTTTATTGAAAATTAATGAAAAGTGTCCATTTGTTTTTCTGCCAACTTCAGCCTCTTCTTCATTACTTAAAGTATCCCATCCCAACAGACAGCTTTAACATTGATGCAGTTACATCAGGAATGTGAACCATTTTGGTGCTAGTTTCTGGTTAAACAATATGGTAATTTTAAAAACTTTTTCACAGAGACCTCAAATTAGACAACGTGATGCTTGATAAAGAAGGTCACATCAAGATAGCTGATTTTGGGATGTGCAAAGAGAAAGTCTATGGAGAGAATAAGGCAACAACTTTCTGTGGTACCCCGGACTACATAGCTCCTGAAGTAAGGCATACACACATGTAGTAAACCAAGACATCAAGTACATGATTCTTTCACAACAATTTAAAAATGTAATAAATTAAATTAAAAGCTGTTCATTAACAATGGCTTTTTAAAAATTATTCCATAAACTGTATACAGTAAATATAAAGTATTCTGTATGCTTCTTTCAGCTAATAACCTTTCCTTAAATAATTCCAAAGGTACCAATGTTTGTCTGTTGCAGCAAAAATAAGCTGCAGTGTTGTAACACCTTAAAGACTAAATAAATTGTATGCCAACATAAGCTTTTGTGGACTAGAGGCCACTTCTTTTGTATATGCACAAGCTTTTTCATAAGGTTGATGTTAGTCTTTAAAGGGCCATTTGGCAAAACCTCTGTTTGTTTTTTACTTTCCTTTAAAGCTACTAAATTGGTAAAAACAGCTTAAGTAGAGTGGAGGAGATAAAAAAACCCAAAATAACAGAAGTAGTATCTATACCTTTATGAACCAAATATCCTCAGTGGCTGTTGCTAGGCAAACACAACAGTATTGCCAGCCTTCAAGCCTTGCTTTCTGTCAGTAAAAGGCAGGAGGACAGGGCCCTTTCCAGGGCTGAGGGAAGACTCATTGGGGCTAGGGCTACCAAATAACAAATGACTTGCCCAGGACTGACTGCTTGCTACTGTTCAACAGAGCCAGCACACAAAAGACAGTGTTTTGTGGTAATTAGAGTTTCAGACTAGGATCTGGAAGACCCAGGTTCTAATCACCACTCTGCCATTGAAGCTCACTGGGTGACCTTGGGCCAGTTACACATTCTCAGCCTAAAGTATTGCACAGGGTTGTTCTGAGGATAAAATGGAGCATAGGAGAACGATGTAAGATGGTTTAGGTCCCTATTGTGGAGGAAACAAGTAAATATATAAGAAATGTAGCTGAAGATATGGGAAAGATAAAAAGTAGGCTGGTTAATGGGTTGGAATAGGGAATGGTGAGAATATGGGGGTTACCAAGAAGAAGAAGAAGAGAGGAAGTAGTGTGGGGAAGGGATCTATGGACAAGTGAGGTGTCCCCTGCAAGTCCTTGCAGGTTGCCCACCAAGCAGCTGGGCCTAGCCCTGCAGCCAGCACTGCACAACTGAGCCATAGTTGTCCTAGGGAGAGGCTGCTAGGGGAGTGAAGGAAGGAAAGCTGAAGACAGAGGGCAGATAAAGGTAGTTTGGCTGATGGAGAGAAGGAAGAAGGAAAAGGGAAGAGGCTATGGGAGGTTTCATGGGTGGGAAGGACAAAATGGGGGGGAGGGGGAAATGAGATGCACCTTACCAGTCCTTGCGGGCCCCTTGCTTGTTGTTTATATTTTGAATATTCACCCACTGCTATATGAGTTGCAGAAAACCCTTTATTTTGGCAACAAAGACTGCCCCCATTAATAATGTAAAATGAATAGACCAATACGGAATCGAAGTAACTAATATGCAGTATTAATCTGTTAAATAATTTAATGTTATATTTCATATTATGTTAGAACTGTTTAGTTTTCTTTATTATGTTATCATATAAAAGACCATTATAATTCATCATAAATATCAAATATGAAATCTTTGACAACTGCTTTGAAATCATAAATCAGAGCATACTCAAGACTCCATCGTATTTATGTAACTAGAATATCAATTAATCAGTAAATAATATAGATGTTACTATAAGTGATGGAAGAGTCATGATCTGGAAGCTTCCAATTGCATTTTACAAGTCTTCTTACTTCTTATATTGGCAATAGATCCTGCAAGGGCTGAAGTATACATTTTCTGTGGACTGGTGGTCTTTTGGAGTCTTACTATATGAAATGCTGATTGGACAATCTCCTTTCCATGGTGATGATGAAGATGAGTTATTTGAGTCAATCCGAGTAGACACACCTCATTACCCACGTTGGATTACCAAGGAATCTAAGGATATACTAGAGAAGGTACACGCTGACTTAAGCTAATGCATGTTTTCAGTATAGGGAAATGGAAGGCTATATTAAGGAGAACGTGTGAATCGAGTAATCTGAAAGGGCCATCAAGACACTTGTATTTGTACAGATATTATCTCCCAGGGAAAGTGTGAAAGAGTTTTGTGAGATGGAACCAATGCAAACTAACTAAGGGATTGAATAGTTTTATCCTTATCGGTCTGTGTTTTATACAGTTTTGTGATGTTAATGTCTTCTTGGTGGGTGAGCCATGTTGTATGCATGCTTTCCTACAAGTGGTGTCTGCTGCTGCCAGGCTTGGATTCTCGGTTGCTGTTGACCTGGGCAAGTGGGAGCTAGCGAATTATTCCACAGGAAGAAGGCAGTATAGGAACCTGTTTCCTGCCGGAATTCCAAGACTAAGCAGCAAGAATGGTTACAGTCAACCTAACCGGTTGTCTTAGACCTGTAGGACTTATAGAACACATCAAGTCTCCTAGTATTATATCTTTCAATAGCTACTGAAGTTGCACTCTCTACCTTAAATGTTGTGATCTGCAGCTATAGTAACTGAATTAGGATGCATATGTTATGTTTTGTAGTTGTTTGAAAGGGACCCAATAAAGCGATTGGGAGTAACCGGAAACATCAGAGATCACTCTTTCTTCAAGACGATTAATTGGACATTGCTAGAGAAGAGGGAAGTGGATCCACCTTTCAAACCTAAAGTGGTATATAATTTCTGAATCCCTCTTATGCTCAGCAAAGTGAAGAACTGTAAAACCTTATGTCAGTTGCATTTAGGAACTTTGTTGCTGTTGCCCTGCACTCTCCTTAGGGTAGTACACACAGGATATCCCCCCCCCCCTTTCATTCTCACAGCCACATTGGGAAATAGGCTACAGCAAGAGTGACCAACTTTCA
This sequence comes from Gekko japonicus, assembly GCF_001447785.1. NCBI lineage: Eukaryota > Metazoa > Chordata > Lepidosauria > Squamata > Gekkonidae > Gekko > Gekko japonicus. The sequence goes on along the minus strand of NW_015169827.1, from coordinate 310,220 downwards.
CAAGGTGTCCGATAAGATTTAAACCCATGTGCTTAGTCCTCAGCAAACACTTTAGCCCAGTGGTGGCGAACCTATGGCACTCAGAGCCCTCTCTGTGGGCACACGTGCCATCACCCCAGCCAGGCCCAGACCATCATTAAAGTGTCAAATTCTCTGCCAAATAATTTTAAGTAAATGAAAGCATTTGGGATTGCTTTCCTTACTTTGTTTGGATCATCTTAAGTTAATGTATGAATTGTTTTTTCTAAAGTAAAACCTCAGTATTCAGGTTAAATTGTTGTGTTGGCACTTTGCGATAAATAAGTGGGTTTTGGGTCACAGTTTGGGCACTCGGTCTCTAAAAGGTTGGCCATAACTGCTCTAGCCTCATCATCATACTGTTCTCTCATATATTAGACTTCTTGTATTTAGACTTCTGCCATTCATAACAGGGCCCTTGACACCAAAGTTTTTAGATGTAGGCCCAGAGGATATAGGATTTTGAATGTAGAAAGCATTTTTCTGTCACTGAGCTTCATTCAACTGACTTCATAGTTCTGATTGATAGTTCAAAAAGGACAGAATTCATGAGGAAATCAAGATTTTTTACTGCTTATCTATAGCTTATATATAAACTTTCTCCATGCCACATTGTAGGACAATACAGATGGCCAAGCCCAAATTGAATGGCATGGTGTCTGTATGAAAGGAATTGGTTATACTTACAGACTCTTCTGGGCAATAAATTAGTTTGAATCACCTAATTTTTGTTCTTGTTGCCATTCTACTTATCATACAGAAATCAGCAAATGACTACAGCAACTTTGACAGAGAGTTTCTGAGTGAGAAGCCTCGATTATCGCACAGTGACAAAAACTTAATAGACTCCATGGATCAGTCTGCATTTGCTGGGTTCTCTTTCATCAATCCTAAATTTGAACAAATTTTGGAGAAATAATTCTTCAAGCATAGAACGACGTTTAGGTACAACTATAAATAGAAGCACTCCGTATGAATTGTGATCAAAGGATACCATCATCTCTCCGTCTTCATTTTCAGTGATGCTCAATAATGACTTATTATGTTATACTGCTGATTATTTGGCAGTAGGTTGTGTTTATGAATCCTTATGAATCACGTGTACATGATTTTTCTTTCCAGAGGGAAAAATGTAAATTGTGTGTTTGGTTACTTGACTGTAGTTATCTATTGGGGAAAGAAATGTATGTATATGCTGTATATTTTGCTGAAGGGATGGAAGATAGATTATTGAAGAGTGTCTTTTAAATAAAGTGGAACAGCTAGCCAGTTCTTTTATGTCTTCAAAAGAAGTAACTTGAATTTTTATTCAGCTTATTCTGGGCTTCAAATATTGCTATTTTTAATAAGTGCCAGTGAGGGATGTGGTGCTTTGCAGGCCTTACTCTTATGAGTTTACAACCTTTTAAATAGTATGTGTGGTTCTTGGATAAACACCTATTAAAGATCACGAGTCTTGCAGTTCTTAAAAAGTAGTGTGCCCATTCCTTGACAGATGGCTATCAGACTGCTAAAACTTAAACTGAAATATTAAATACTAGGAATAAGACCCATTGTGGAAATAAATACAATGGACTCTAGGAAGAGGCTCTAGGTGGGAGCCCTTGCCTTGGGCACTCAGTGTCAATTTGCTGTGGCAACCTCAGCAGGGTATAATGACACAGAGTCCACAATTTTCTGCAGGGGAACTGATCTCTACCATCTGGAGAGCTGTAATTCTGAGTGATCTCCACCCCTCACCTGGAGACTGGCAACAGTGGTTCCCCAGGAGGAAAAGTACAGTCTTTCTCTGCAGTGATCTGCACAACAGCCCTGTGAGGTAGGTTAGGCTGAGAGTCTGTGACTAGTCTGAAATCACCCACTCAGCTTCCACAGCAAGAACCTGGGTCTCCCCCTGGATAAAATAACTGCTTTGGAGGGTGGACTCTATGGCATTCTGTTCAGCTGAGACCTCTCCCCTCCCCAAATTCTGGCTTCCGTAGACTCCTCCACAAAATCTCCTGGAATTTCCCAACCTGGAGCTGACAACCCTAGTTAGGACTGGCCCCAGTGAGTTCTTCACAAAGGCCAAAGTAGGCCCGGAAAGGGCCTCTTCCCTTTGCTTTTTTACTGACAGAACCAAGCTTGGTTGCCTAGCAACAACCATTGAGGAGAAAGTAAGCCCACAGTAGTTTTGGCAATTTATTCAGATAGGGAATGGAAGTGGGTGGGGGAGAGGAGTGGACCCAGCACCCAGCCAATGGCATGCGAGTACTCTTGAGTGGTGGTTGATAGGCCAATGGCTGATGGAGCACACAGCACAGCCAGTGGGAGAGCCGGAAAGTGCCAATACCCTGGGCTTTTATATATATAGAATGAGGTATAAGTTCCCTAAACTCATTAGGTCTTAGTTCTGAATAAACCTCTGTAGAACCAGCCAGAGTGTCTTTAGTGAAGGCAGGTGTTCCTTTACCTGAGGAAAATCGATCTAGAATGTTGGACAATTTCATCTCACTCACTAAGCTTTTTCACAGGAAGTTATATATTCTTGGCTGACTATGATTTTCATTTCAACTTAGGCCAATACCACACTTGGGAGGTGGGAACTTGTTTGTATAGGAAAATGTGAAATATTCACAGAATATTTACTGTGATGCTGAAGCTTGAGAATAGACATTTAAATGTATTTTACAGAAAAACTTGTATGGGAAGGGGGGAGGAAAATAGGAAAAGAACACTGTGATAGCAATGTGTTGATTTGAATTGCTACTTGATATAGAAAGATGTAATGTGATTGAATAGTTTATAAAGCTTAAATAACAATGCGCCTATTCTCTTACTTACTGCAACCCTAGCCTTCCTTTGCTTCCTGATTTCCCCTTCTCCAGTTTGGGAAAAATCCTACCTGTACAGTGCAAAACTATAGACCTAAGGACATCTATAAAATAACCTGAGGAAAAAACCCAGCTTTGGATATGCTGGACTTCAAGTCAAATGTTTCAGCAACAATTATGAGCACCACAGGCTGATGAAGTACTCTGAAAGGCCTGCATTAGCTTATCTTCAGTTTACTTTAATACAGCTCTCTGCTTCCTCTTCCTGGAAGGATCCTGGACACCCCAAAATGGGAAATGCTTTTGTATTGGTTTTACAGCTCATGACTAAGTGTAACTGAAGCTGGTGAACACACCTTGATTTACAGAAGGAGGGTTTAGATTGAAATGTGTCAAAAACCTGAACATTTTGCCCTGACCTGGATAGCTCACGCAAGCCCAACCTTGTCAGATCTCTGAAGCTAAGCAGGACCGACCCTGGCAAGTAATTGGAAAGGAAACCTCCAAGGAATACCAGGGTTCAGGACATAGAGGCAGGCTATCAAACTACCTCTCTGAAACATCCAGACCCCACTAGAGGGTCGCCAGAAGTCACCATGACTTCCAGACATGCAAGCACACACACACACACAATACCCACACACAAAAACCCTGAACATTTTGTTATGGTTACAAATAAAATAAAAACATATTAAAGAAAAGACATTAATTATAAAAAAGAAACAAAGTGAGTCTGAAATTTCCCCCAGCTAATCTGAACCCTGGCTTTTGTTGCAAAAAAATTTAAGTTTCCTATGTTTATAGTAACTAAAAAATGGTCACATGATGCTGGCCATACTTCCAACTCACTGCAAGACATCACTTTCATGTGCCAAGTTTCATAGGTTACTCAAAATATTTATCCTCTAGGTATCAATATCACACACTTTGGCTTGGAATGAGGCAACTCTACACTTACTAGGTGTTACATTTTGAGGCTGCAGTACATTTTCCATTGCTACTATATATTCTTACAAGTTACATTTTATTGTTACAAAACAGTGAAGCACAGGTTTTAATAGTTTATACACTATTAGGTTTATTAACCAGGGTCTTAGCAGATGGCTATAACTATTCCATACAAATTAGAAAGTTTAATGGGAATCTGAACATAGTGAATCTTCCATATGTCAGGGAGTATGTGCTTTTGAGTATCAGGCCACTTATGGTAGTACAACTAAAAGTAGGAAAATGGAATTATTTAGTTAGCATATTATACAGCTACAGGAGTGGCTGAATAGTTAGGTCATGTCTGTGTTTCATTATTCTACCATTACAATGTCTGAATTCTACCCATAAAATCAACACAATTTGTCTTGGTGGTTTGACAATTGGCACACAAAAGGAATATAATCTCATCCAGTTTCAAAAATACCTGGCATGAAATGGGTATGTTGCAGAATAATTGACCATTTTAAATCTGTATAAAGTCTGTAACTGGTATTTGTGTACCCCCACCCGTCAGAAACCCCAAAACCTTACTAGAGCTGAAGAGTACATCCTAGAGTGTTTGGGATCTTAGATCCTGGGGCTTTCATTAGAATACCTCATTCATTTCCATTCTGTGTTGGGACATCCTGACAAACCTAATCCTTTTTAGACAATAGGAGAACCATTTGGAACAAGACCACTCTTTGTCATGGAAGTCAGAATAATTTACTACTACCGTGATGGGGCGGAACTATCATTTTAGTAATTTAGTAAGCCTTTGACATCAGAGATGGGGTTTGCATTGGATTGGCTCAACCAGCTACTCTTACAGAGGGGGCTAGCTCAAGTCGGATTCCATTGACCATAAATATTTGGACATTTGGGATTTTCCGTTGTCTTCAGCAGAAACGGGTCCACAGGAGGCTGGGAAGAGGTTCATCCACCATCTTGTTACTGAAAGGACCTCTGGACAGGCTCTCCATAGCGTAGGTGAAATGTAACCAGCTAAGTTAGACTGGCTTTATTGCTTCATTTGTAAGTCTGGGTACTGTGAGTTTGTGTGCCTTTTCCCTGTATTTTGCTCTGTCCTTTTTCTACCACTTTTGCAATCCAATCACCCTTTCCTCATCCCTTATTCTTTTATAAAGTCTTTTTTTTTTGCATCATTTAAATTCACTATGCCTCTCTGAGATATCTCTTCCCTACATGCTGCACTGCATGGACATTAGTTTTCCATAAGGTATTCTCCAGGGTTTACATGCTATTATTTCTGCATTCGTCTAGTACTGAGCTAGAAAGGACCCTTCTTAGTGGGTCAGTCTAGATGTTCTCAGGGCATCCACTGCGTGGTGGCTGTTGTTACCAGGTTCTTTCCAGAGAACTCTGAGTCTCAGGGAGTTTCCCAGCAAGGAAAGTCACCTTTCCCCCGTTACCATCACACACCCCAAATACCTTTATTTATTTCTTTAGCCTAGCCTACAGTGCCTGCCCAAAACACTTACTAATTGGTTTGGTGAAACCCCACTGTAGTACTTTTTTTTTTAAGGCAAGATTTCAAAATTCCATGTTAAATTATCCATTGTAATTATGATTATGTGCACATTCGGTAAAGTTGTCTCCAGTTAAATATCTTCCTGAGATAAAAATTATGCCTGATTTCCCTTGAATGTAGAGAAATGTGCTATAGCAAACCTTTTCAGAATTAACCTATTGCAGAATATTTCTTGTACTCAAAAAACTTTACTTTGAAGGGATTTTTGCAGCTCATTTTAATGCTACACAAGAATACTGTGTGTGAGAGAGAGAACGTGTTACCAGCAGGCAGCTTATGTTTTTCAGTGACTTTCCTTTCTTTGCGCTTTTTCAAGTATCCCACATCTGTTCTTTGCCCCAGCTTCCTCCTCCCTCCAAACAGAGCAGAGGGGTATGAAACTGTATAATCTTCTTCATGGTCTCTGTGCATCATACCTCAAAGAAACTTCGAAGAAAATGAGGAATAGGCCTAAAAGCCCAATTTTTTTTACCAACCAAAGCGGAGAAGATCCCACCAGCGTGGCGGTGAGAAGAGAACAGGCGGGATTGTCATGCCCCTCCCTTGGTCATGTGCAGTGGGGCTGGCACATGACTGGGGAGCAGGCAAGAAAATCCCTTTCGCTTTCTAGAGGAACCGATCGAAGTCGGCGCAGGCGCACTATCCCAGAAGATCATCAGTTACAGGTAAGCATCCTGTTTTTACCCACTTTTGCAAGCACTATTTCTTGAAGCATTTCCCCCCCAGACCAATAAACGTTCTGAAATAAGAGTCTAACCTATAGAAAATATTATTCTAAAAGCCATGGGGTTGGATAGGGTTTAGCGATTCTGGTGCATGTGCTTTCATTTTCACTGAAAGCAGTGTTCCCTTTGGTCTACATTTTAACAGGAGGGGTTGCTTGCCTTTATAGTCTACCAGGTTAATGGTAGATGTAGATATTTGCATTGGAGAAAGGGTATAGCAGATAGAGACATGAACTGATTCTTCTTTGTCACTGTCTTTTCACATCTTGCTTGGCTTGGAATGTGCACTTACTTCTCTGCCTCTGTTGTTCTCCATCCCCATTCCTAGTTTGGCTGCTAGGCAGTCTGTCTACCTCTACTCCCTTATCTTTGGCAGTCCTGCCTGCCAGCTTATATGTAAACACAGCACTTCTGTCAGTCACCTGCAAGCAAACATGGCTAGCAGATATGGGAGGGGGAATCCGCCCCCTTGTGCCTCTCTTCTCCCCTCTCCCGCTGCTGATATTGGTGCTGAGTGGCTGCCAGCATGAGCAAGGACAGGTGGGCTGCCGCTGTGTCTGCCAGTATTTCCTGCTAAGCTGTGGCGGTGATGGTGCAAAGTGCCATCATGTCACAGCTGACTTATGGCAACCCCATAGGATTTTCAAGGCAAGACACGTTCATAGGTGGTTAAGACCCTAGTATTCCTTGGAAGTCTCCCATCCAAACATTAGCTGGGGCCAACCCTGCTTAGCTTCTGAGATCTGACCAGATAGGGCCATCCTATGCTATCCACGCCAAGGCTAAACTATAGGCAAACATAATTTTAGACTGTGCGATGTTGCATTTCTCACATGGTGCAGAAGTTAAAGTGGCAACCACAGCTTACTATTTATGGACGGTAAGTCAAAGTTAGTCCCTTTTCTCTTAAACTAAAGCTTAATTTTTAAGAAATCTTAGAACTGGAATTTCAGCTTCATTATTTTTTGTTTCTCTATATTGCACGAACTTGCAGTCTGCCTTCTCTAGCATTCTTCCTATGAGATTTAAACTGTTTCTTTATCAGCACCTTGTGATCAGTCTGTTACCTAAACAAAAGAGCTATTTCACAAACACAGTATGCTAAAGGCCAAGAGAAATTCCTTGATCTGCTGGAAAAATGAAACAATCCTGTGTTCTCGTTTTTTGTTTTGTTTTTTAAAAAGACTGATACAGTAGCCTGCTCAAAGTAATGAAATTCAACCAAGTACATAATTTGATTTCCCCACGATATTCTGTTTATACCCCTACAAGTTAAAACACAAAGAGCTTGTGAATATACCCAGGAAACTATAGCACTACAGTGCAGTATATAGCAAAGGAACAATTACTAGTTTCTTGGAACATCTTGTGCATAAAACCCAAACACTGGCCAGGTATGCACATAACTCAGTTACAAGGTCAGCTGTTAATCCTTGAAGACAGCGGTCACCTATGACTTGTTTTCCACTATGCCCATTGCATGCTGCTGCCAAGGCACATATTTGGCCATCACCAGATGTATTTGAGATTTGTTCCTATTTTGCACTAGATACTTGCTTCCCACCTATTTACCTGTGATTAATAAAGAATATCCAGCAGCACTGAGCTTGGAGGATCAGTACTGATATGCAAAATGAGTGTCCCCTTATTTGGGGGCCAAAGATAATAGAATTGGTTGTTTGTTTTTTAACACCATATGCATTGCATAACTATTTGTAAAACACTGACAATTTTGGGAAGGATGTGATGAAAAGCTAAGACAGAGACAACATATTAATTGAATGTTACATGCCAAGCTGGAGGGAATCCACAATGCTTTTAAGGATTTAGGATCTCACTGTCGTTGATTTTCCTGCACTATTCATCTACTCACTCATTCTATGAAAATTCATTTACATAAATCTGACCTAGGATTTTGATTTCTTAAGCTGGGAGTAAATTGAGCAGGGATTTTTGTGTGAGCAAACTTGTTTAGGATTGCTCCCTAAGGGTAGCAGCAATACAGTGAGCTCATTTCAAATTTGTGCAAGACCTATTCCAGCTAATTAAGAAGTAATTGTACTACTGTCATACAGATAGCAAGATGCAAGTCAACAAAAATGCAGATCATAAGGGTTGTATCATTTTGCCTCTTTTCTCCTACATTTGTAACCTATGTTGCAATAGTCTCGTAAAATAGTTCATGCTACCCATAAAATGTGCTGTTTCTGAATAGGAAAACCTGTTTTCCTTACAGCAGCAGAGAAGTGAGCACTGCATGTATTGTAACTAATGTAAAGTGAACCCTGGTAAAATCCTGCAAATAGGGTAGACTATTCCTACCATACCCTGAAGAGGCTGCTATGGAGATTTGTATATTTGTTTATGTCCTCTGGTATCTTAATGGGCAGAGTAAAATATTTGCACTTGAATATATTCTGCTATTTTGCGATTTGGGATGTAATCTCAAATCAGTCTGGGGTGAGTGGTGCAAACAATTCATATAGTCTTCAGCACTAAAAAGTGCAAAGGGTTTCTCAGTTCACATCTGCTTTTGCACTGAGCTCTGTTCAAGTGCCACCTAGTGGGATACACAACAAACTACAGTGTTTAATAAATCCAGGCTGCAGTTAAAGTAGATGTGATAGCCCATTCTAGTTCATATTATGAGGGAAAATTTACACTATATAAATCCAAATACTGCAAGGAAGCAACCATAAAGAACAAAAATTACATATCTATACCCACCCTCATTAAACACCCACTTTAAACATGCAGCAACCTTTACACAAGACCATATTCAAGCCACATAAGAACATAAGAGAAGCCAATGTTGGATCAGGCCAATGGCCCATCTAGTCCAACACTCTGTCACACAGTGGCCAAAAATACCAGGTGCCATCAGGAGATCCACCAGTGGGGCCAGAACACTAGAAGCCCTCCCATTGTTGCCCCCCCCCAAGCACCAAGAATACAGAGCATCACTTGCCCCAGCCTGAGGGTTCCTATCTATATCTTGAGGCTAATAGTCACTGATGGACCTCTGCTCCATATGTTTATCTAATTCCTTCTTGAAGCCATCCATGCTTGTAGCCACCACCACCTCCTGTGGCAGTTGCATTATATGCCATTGTATTAAAGCCACCACATTATTTTTATCATTAAAAAGTATAAAAGCACTTAAAATATACTTAATATTTAATATTACATATAAACTATTAAAGATACATAAAATATTGTAAGACAAATGCTTGCAGTGGCTTGTATATTTAATTCAAATATGCAGTTACTTAGAATAAAACCACCATCCACTACTTCTGTACTCACCAACACAGATCTGTGGGTCACAAGCAATGAAAGGCTGAAAGGAAATCCATCGACATGCCATTGTATCAATCCTGTTTGCAAATATGACAGGCTTATTAAAATCTATCAAAGAAAATAAATAATCAACGGGGGTCATTTCGTAGAAAAAGAGCTGCAGGAGCATTCTATTCTATGGGGTCATAGAATACAATGAAGAGACTGCGCCGCCGCTGTGGCACAACTCCAGAGAGAAGGGGTTTAAACTTTAAACCCCTTCTCTCTTCGCTTCCCCCCCCAGCCCGCCTTCGAAGGCCAGTTGGGGAATGGGAAGCTTTTGAAGACCCCCACCCCACCCTTTTTGCTTCCCCAGCTGGCCTGCCAAGGCGGGCTGGGGGGGGGAGCGAAGACTTTAAACTTTAAACCCCTTCTCTCTGGAGTCGCGTTGCAGCAGCGGCGCAATCTTTCCATTTCTATTCTATGGGGCACAACTCTAGAAAGAAGGAGCTTAGGGGCGGGGAGCTGGGGGCAGGGCTTGCTGCCGCCACCATTTGTGCCCACTCCTGGGCTGCCGAAGCAGTGCTCCGGCGCACCCTGGCCCCAAACGATCCCTGAGATTCAACACAAACCACAAAACCAAGGGGAAAGGTGTGCTAGACACAGAAAGGAAAGGCTGTAAAAAGAGGTGGGATGAGAGGAGGGAGAGGAGTACACTGCTGGCATAGCCCTGGCTGGCATTGCTGCTGACGAAAACAGGCTGGCTAACAGTATATTTGCCACATGCTAAGAAATTGTGCTACTGCCCCCCCCCTCCATAGGTGGTCCTCAACATAGCCTGCTGCACTACTGATAGTAAGAGCACATATTGTAGCTGCAGACTGCTATATCAGCTCCAGAGAGAAAACACAAATACAGAATTTTCAAAGCACAGCCATAAGTAGGGTAGCCAGTCTCCAGGTGGGGCCTGGAGATCTCCCGCTTTTACAACTGACAGAGATCATCTCCCCTGGAGAAAATGGCTGCTTTGAAGGGTGGACTCTATGGCATTCTACCATGCTGAGGCCCCTCCCCTCCCCAAACCCCACCCTCTCCCGGATCCACCCCCAAAGTCTCCAGGTATTTCCCAACCCAGACCAGGCAACCCTAGCCATAAGGCAGCTTTTTGGAGCTCCAACATGTTCAAATACCAGAGCCTTCTCAGTCATCTTCTCTTCCAGCATCCCTGCCTACAAGGGCCGCAAACTGGTATGCATTGTGAATCCTCTGGTCACAAGAACACTGGATCAAAGCAGTGGTCTATGTAATCCAGTATCCTTTTTCACTCCATGGCTTGCTCTTTACTCTGGAAGGCCCACAACAGGGTATAGAAGCCGAGGTCTTCCCCTGATGCTGCCTCCTGGCTATGGTTTTGAAAGGTCTGCTGCCTCTATGGGGTTCCTCTTCATTCACAATGGCTAGTAGCCACTGCTAGACCTCCATTAACAGGTCTAAGGTAAAGGTAAAGGTTTCCCTTGCTCGAAAGCCAGTCGAGTCCGACTCTAGGGTTGTGGTGCTCATCTCCGTTTGAAAGCCGAAGAGCCAGCGCTGTCCGAAGACGTTTCCGTGGTCATGTGGCCAGCATGACTAAACACCAAGGCGCACAGAACACTGCTACCTTCCCACCGAAGTGGTACCTATTTATCTACTTGCAATTTTTTGCTTTCGAACTGCTAGGTTGGCAGGAGCTGGAACTAGAGACGGGAGCTCACTCCGTCATGCGGCACACTCGGGTCTCAAACTGCTGAACTACCGACCTTCCACAGCCTGCTGTTCAGCGTCTTAACCACTTGAGCCACCGCCGCTCCAACTTAAAAGGTCTAATCACCCTTAAAAGCCACGTATGCCTGCGGTCATCACTACATCCTCTGTCAACAAATTTCATATTTAAATCACTTGTGTAAAAGAAGCATTTCCTTTTGTTTGTCCTGAATCTACTGCCCATCTGTCCACTCTCTTTACCCTCTACATCATCATCTATATATCTAAATGATAAAACAAATGTCCGTAGCTTAAAAAAAATGGAATACATCAGTGACAGTTGCTAGGCAACCATAGCATTCTAGGCTTGATTGCTGTCAGTAAAAGGCAGGGGTTGGGGCTGGGCCCTTTCGGCCTGTGAGGGAGGACTTATCAGGGCTAGCCTGGCAGCAACCACTGGGTGACTTGATACCAGCCAACTACATGACTCACCTAGGCCAGGCTGCTTGCTACTGCTAAACAGCAACCACCCTATTAAAACCAGCACAGTTTAGCAGTTGGAGCTTCAGAGTAGAGTCTGGGAAACCTGTGTTCAGATCACCAGCCTGCCATGGAAGCTTACAAGGTGATATTGTGCCAGTCACATGCTTTCAGCCTAACCTACCTCAGTTGTTGTGAGGATACAAAGAAGGAGAGGAGAATGATGTACATTGCTTTGATCCCCACTGTCAATATAGGTAAAGGTTTCCCTTGCTTGAAAGCCAGTCAAATCCAACTCTAGGGTGCGGTGCTCATCTCCGCTTCCAAGCCAAAGAGCCAGCGCTGTCCGAAGACATTTCTGTGGTCATGTGGCCAGCATGACTAGACGCTGAGGTGCATGGAACTCTGTTACCTACCCACCAAAGCGGTACCTATTTATCTACTTGCAATTTCTTGCTTCCGAACTGCTAGGTTGGCAGGAGCCGGGACCAGAGACGGGAGCTCACTCTGTCATGCGGCACTTGAGTCTCGAACTGCTGAACTACCGACCTTCCGGTCTGCAGTTCAGCATCTTAACCACGGAGCCACCGCAGCCCCTACTGTGGATAAAAGCAGGATATAAATGAAATTAATAAATAATAATTCTTCTGCTCCTGCTCAGAGCTCAGCTGGAAGGAGGATACAGGGGAAAGCTGTGTGCTCCCCACAAGTCCTTGAAGGCCTTGTGTATTTTTTCCAGCTCTTCAATGTTCTTTTTGAGATACGGTGACCAGAACTGCACACAGTATTCCAAGTGAGGCCACTCCAAAACTCTGTACAGTGGATTATTCAAATAATCCCTGGCACAAAGTTTGCTTTTTTTCTCTCTGCTGCAGCAGCACACTGAGTCAGCATTCTCAGTGAGTTATTCACCCAAACCCCAGCTCTTTCTCTCTCAGATTCAGTAAGTCCAGATCCTATAAACATACACTTAAAGTTGGGATTTTTTTTGATCCAGTGTTATCACCTTGTGCTTACCTACATTGAATGTCACCTGCTACACTGTTGCTCCTCAGTCACCCAGTTTGTGGAGTCCCTCTTAGAGCCTCCACAATCAGCATTAGTTTTCACTAACCTGAATAATTTTGTGCCATCTGCATACCTGAACACTATGCTGCTCACCATCAGTTCCAGATCATGTAGGAACAAATTAAATATCACAAGCCCCAATACCAATTCTTGTGGGACACCTCTGCTTACTTCGCCTCATTGAGAGAGCTGTCAATTTATTCCTACCCTTTGCTTCCTGTTGTTTAACCAATTTTTAATCCATAAGAAGACTGGTCCTTTTATCCCATGGCTACTGAGCTTTTTCAGGAGTCTTTGGCCAGGTAGCTTCTCAGAACCATTTTTGAAATCTAAGTATGTCTCCCAGGTCACCGTTGTCTACTTGCTTGTTCAGTTTCTCAAAGAACTCTGGAAGCTTGTTGAGGCAGGACTTCCCTTTGCAGAAGCCATGCTGATTTTTCCTCAGCAGGCTTTGTTCATCTATATGCCTTATAAATCTATCTTTAATTACAGTGTCTACTAATTCATCTGGGACAGATGTTAAGCTTACTGGCCTGTAAATCCCTCATCCCCTTCTTAAAATTGGGTGAAATTTGCTACTCTCTAGTACTCTGGTACAGTGGATGATTTGAGTAACAATTTACATATACTGATTAGTAGATCAACAATTTCACATTTGGATTCCTTATAAATCCTCTGCTGTATGTCATCAGCACCTGAAGACTTACTGGTTTTTAAATTTCCCAGTAGGTCTAGAACATCTTCATTACCTCAATTTGATACTTCTTCAGACTCCCTTCCTGAAAATAATGGGTCTAAGAAGGGCCTATTATTTCTACACATGTTGCTTCTGTTGGGGAGTTAATTCCCCTAATGCTTTTTAATTTTCTTGATTCTATGCCTTCTCTGACATACAATGCAACACCTCCACCAACATGTCCCCTCTCCTCCCTGTTCTACCTGTAGAGCTTGTACCTGGGGATGACCGTATCCCACTGATGGACCTGTGCTCCATATGTTTATCTAATTCCCTTTTGAAGCTGTCCATGCTTGTAGCCGCCGCCACGTCCTGTGGCAGTGAATTCCATGTGTTAATCACTCTTTGGGTGAAGAAGTACTTCCTTTTATCTGTTCTAACCCAACTGCTCAGCAATTTCATGGAATGCCCAAGAGTTCTTGTATTGTGAGAAATGGAGAAAAGTACTTCTTTCTCTACCTGCTCTATCCCATGCATAATCTTATAAAACATGTCACCCCTCAGCTGTCGTTTCTCCAAGCTAAAGAGCCCCAAGTGCTTAAACTTTCTTCATAGGGAAAGTGTTTCAACCCTTTTATCATTCTAGTTGCCCTTTTCTGCACTTTTTCCAATGCTATAATATCCTTTTTGAGGTGTGGTGACCAGAACTGTACACAGTACTCCAAATGAGGTTGCACCATCTATTTATACAGGGGAACTATGATACACGCTGATTTGTATTCAATTCCTTTCCTAATAATCCCCAGCATAGTGTTGGCCTTTTTTATTGCAGTCGCACACTGTCTCGACATTTTCATTGAGTTATCTACTATGAAACCAAGATCTCTCTCTTGGTCAGTCTCCACCAGTTCAGACCCCATCAACATATATTTATAGTTAGGGTTTTTGGCTCCAATGTGCATCACTTTGCACTTGGCCACATTGAACCCCATTTGCCACGTTGACAGCCACTCACCCATTCTCGACAGATCCCTTTGGAGTGCCTCACAATCCTCCCTGGTTCATATAATCCACAAATTTAGCCACTTCACTGCTTACTCCCAACTCCAAATCATTAATAAACAAGTTAAAAAGCATCGGACTGAGTACTAATCCCTGCGGTACCCCACTGCTTACCACCCTCCACTGAGAAAATTGCCCATTTATACTCACTGTTTCCTATTAGCCAGTTTTTGATCCACAAGAGGACTTGTCCTTTTATCCCATGACTATTGAGCTTACTCAGGAGCCTTTGATGGGGAACTTTATCAAAAGCTTTCTGGAAGTGAAGGTAAACAACATCTATTGGGTTCCCCTTGTCCACATGTTTGTTCACTCCCTCAAAGAACACTAAAAGGTTAGTGAGACAAGATCTTCCCTTACAAAACCCATGCTGAGTCTGCCTCGTTTTTGTTCATCAATGTGCCTACTAATTCTTTCCTTAATAACAGTTTCCACCAATTAATCGGTGTTGACGTCAGACTGATTGGCCTGTAATTTCCCGGATCTCTTTTGGAACCCCTTTTAAAGATGGGAGTGACATTAGCTACCTTCCAGTCAGTGTTCCCTCTAAGCTGAGTAAGTGTGAGCTAGCTCACAGTTTTTCAGCCTCCGGCTCACACATTTTTGTCTTAGCTCAGGAATGATGGCTCCAGAGCAAAGTAATTCATGCAGCAGCCAAATCGTTCGCTCACAACTTTAATGCCAGTAGCTCAGAAAGTAGAATTTTTGCTCACAAGTCTCCACAGCTTAGAGGGAGATTTTAATGAAATATTACATATTTTTGTCAGGAGATCCACAAGTTCACATTTAAGTTCTTTCAGAACTCTTGGATGTATGCCTTTGAGGTTCTGTACTTTAACTACCCGAGGTTCTGTACTTTAACCTTCTTCCCAGTAAACTATATTTTTTCTCCATGACCCAATGTCACTGGTGTCAACAAGCAGCACAAGGTTGGTCAGACTACATAATGAAATACACACTACACCTGCTATACTTATGGCACCATCCGCTCTTACCACTGTCAAATATGTCTATTGAAAGCCTGCTGGAAACACTGTATGAGATCTCCTAAAGTCCACATGAATACAGTACTTTCAAGGAAGAGTGAGAACCGACTCAGTGATTGCAATTTGAAAACAATGGATGTTTTTAGCCTGATAAAGACTAAGGCTAAGAACTTTCAGCTGGTATGAAAATGAGATATACATATCAGGGGTATGAACTTGAGGTACCAAATAGAGTTTGTGTAGCAGCAGTTGTTTTCTAGTCTCAAAAAGCACAATAAAGTGCCAACACCCTGAGAAACTTGTAATTTACCATATATGAAACGTTTGCAGACTGTAGTATTTAAACCTAAATATTAAAACCAGGTAAGAATCTTCTTGCTGTTTTGCAGCTTCCCATAGTGTTTAGTAAAGGTGAATGCCCACAGCTATAGCAAAACTCAGCTTTTAATTTGATGTTTCTCAAAGTGTGAAAATGGACCCAAATTATTATTATTATTCATAATACATGTAACTACTAGACTAAATCTAGAGCAGGGGTGTTAAACATACAGCTTACAGGTCCAGGGCTCTTATCCAGGCTGTGAGCAACTGGTGCAAGGGAAGGAAGATAGGAGGCTGCTGGGGGGGGGGAGGCTA
This sequence comes from Gekko japonicus, assembly GCF_001447785.1. Lineage (NCBI taxonomy): Eukaryota > Metazoa > Chordata > Lepidosauria > Squamata > Gekkonidae > Gekko > Gekko japonicus. The sequence goes on along the minus strand of NW_015169827.1, from coordinate 294,216 downwards.
GTGGGTGAGCAGGCGCACACAGTGAGCTATGTGTGGTCAAAGCTGTCAAGAAATAGAAAGGAAATGACTAGGGGGCTGGGCTAAGAGGCTGAGGAAAAATAGTGTGGGGGAAATGGCACCAAAGGCAGAGAAAGAGGAGCAAGGATTAACAAAGGCACTGCGGGGGAGGAGGGGAAGCCAAGTGGCCAGAGCTGCCACCACTGCACCAACTGGCTTCACATTTTTTTCAAACGATGGCCATGAGGGGGGTTGGCAAGAAGAGGTGCATGGAGAAGCAGTTTACAGATGAAGAGATGAGGCCAGTGGGGAGGAGAGGAGGAGGAGGGCTGGCACATGGATTAAGAGGCAACTGGGCTGTCTTGTGCATGCCACTCTGAGGGAAAAGACACCCACAGCATCAGAAGCCAGTAGAGGAGTAAAGGGAAAAGGGGGAACCACTATCGTCGCCACACTTCTGAACAGCTGTGGAGGTAGAGTGACGGGATGGGTGGGGGATGTCAACCCCCCCTTCTCCCCCTTTCAGCTCCTGAGGGGAAAGAGGTCATGGGATGACAAAAAGCGACCCCTGGAGGCTTCAGAAACAGCATCTGCGTCAGGCCTTCCCCTCAGCACTGACACATCTGTGGAAAATGAAGGAGGGATGAAAACTGGGAGTGGGGGGCATCTGAGATAGCTGTCAGAGAATGAGATTGATATTTGCTTTATGGACTGTATTTATTGCTACACAAAATGGACTGTGCACACACACACACAGGTTAGAGAACCGTACATTTTAAGTCACCTATTGTGATGCAACACATAGAAGGTGCCTGCACAAGCCTTACATGTAAATAAGGTTTCAGCTACACAGTTACTAGCCTGGTGAAGAAGCACACACCTCCATTATTGCGAGCAGTAAGAAACAACAGCTTGAGCAGAGACAGCCCCCATTGCTGAATTATTTGTGGTCACGTACGACACATCACTGCTTTGTTCCTGCATTGGTATTTCCTGCCAAATGGATATTTGGTTCACAATGAGAATGGCCAGCTTCATCAACACTACAATGGAGCATCCTGACACCAAGGTTTTCACACCTGCCCAGATGCCCTCCTTTGAGTAAGGTTTTAGATTACAATATTGGCCACTCCTTATAGGTAACCACCACTCCTATAGGCAACCAATAGGATTGTTTTTGGGACGGACTAACAGGTAGGTGGGTCAAGAGGTTGGCACAGCCACAACCCATCTCTTGAACCCCCTATAAAAGGAAAGGACCATTCACCTGACCCTTCCTAGTTAGCATCCCCCGCAACAACCCATCTACTTTTTACTCCTCTTAAGTCCCACTTGCTATCCCCAAACCCTTGCCTCTACTTTGATCTCTTGATCTGCAGTCAAGAGACCCACACGTTCTGGCTGGTTCTGGTCGTGTGTGAACTCCCTTTAGTTTCCATTTCTTCCCATCCATTCTTCATTGGAACAACCGAACTGCAAGACAGATAAGTATTGCCCATCATCACGCCCCCACCTGCCAATGCAACTGTACTTATTTTGATACTGTAATTCTAAGGAACTTGATTGAATGTGTGAGTGCATCAGTATTGTTTGTATGAGATTTATTCTTTAAGTAAAAGACATTTATTTTAATAACAACAGCCTCATTATCCTTCTCTGGTAACCCTTGGTGGGAACAGGACCTTGGTATAAACTGGCAAGAACCCATTTATAAATTGCCAATTGCTGTAAATAAAGTAATTCGGCTAACATAGCCAGGTTCAGACTCCCCCCTTCTCCTGAGCCAGGACCCTGTCATCTGGGTCACCTGGGGCTGGTCACTCAGCCTGGCCCATCTTACAGGGTTGTTGTTGATGGTGGGGATGGGTCGGTGGAGGGGGGGGTTTGGTGTACCTCCTCAAGATCCTCAAAGGTAGGACAGGGGAAGACAAGAAACAAAGAGCAAGAGACAAATCATATCTGGGGCTCGGTGTATGGGGGGGGGGTTTGTCGGAAAACTACCTTAGTTATTTACTTGGCTCATCTCCTAAAAGTTCTATATATACAAAAAGTAACTAATTTGTATGGAAATGTAAGATACACCCCCTTTTATCGTATCCCTTGGGAAAAACCTTAGTCTTGTGTATGATTAAATACATTTATTGGAGCTTTTGTGGGTTCCCCAGTAAATCAATTGCTTTCATTGCTAGGGATCATTGCTTTTGTTTTTATTTCAAGTAAAAAATAATATTGTTAATTAGGTTTGCCTGTGTTCTTTATAAAGTTTATATCTCCGGTACCTGTCATTACATTTCATTGCAGACATGGCCCAGCCTGACAAAGTGACATGTCAGGTCTGGTCCTCATAACAAATGAGTTTAACACCTCTGACCTAGACTGTGTCGGTTTCGTCAAGAGCTGTATAGTACTTTCGAAGTAACTACAAGTGACAAACAAGAAACCCAAATGGAGAGAAGTAAAATAGCACACACCTAACACTTAAAATCGAACCTTTATTACTTTGGAATAAATGTTACATTAGATTAGTATCTCTTTTAATATTAAGTTGAATGCCAAATATTTCAAGGACTCTATTATAACAGTCAAATATGAATTAAAATCTTTCAAAACATTTGGTTTCCCACACTAGTTGTGATAAGAGGCAGTAATTTTGTTAACGTTTCCCCAACTACCCACTACTTGCCCAGAGCCATTACAAAGAGGGAAACCAGGTCTGCCCAGCAGTTACTCAACAGGAAACTGTAGCCAATCACAACTCCCTTATAAGTGCACCAGTACAATGTACACTATAAAAATACATGTTTACTGCAATCATCTCTCCATCTTAAAATGTAATATGTGAAACAGCCCTGAGGAGACAACAAATGCTATAGATCTCTTGATCTTTGATGGAGCTAATGGTAAAGGACCCTTTTAAAACCCCATTCCTAAATTTATTTACTTGAAAGCAAGTTCAGTTGATTTCAAAAGGGACTTCAAAAGACACTTTCAAAACTTATTTCCACATGTGTGTGCTTAAGATCACAGTTTAAGTTAAATTAGAACCCACAGCTTCTTAATTTTTCATTTTCAAGTATTAACATAAACATTTATATTTACACTTGCATACAATGATTTTTTCCTCAATTGTACACCCATCCTGTTTACAAGGAACCACTGTTACTACAGTATATTTAAATGTAGCCTATAAAAATATCTACTATACATAAAATATTTAGCCACAAAATTTTACAGCACATTGAAAAACATGAAGAATAGGAAGTAAGGAAAACAAAATACTTCTTTCTTGTTAAGTAAAGGTTACAGGAACATTTTATAGACATCAATGAACTGCCTTTTGACTTACAGGAGAGAATTTGTGTGTTCTGTAAGAACCAAAGTTATCATACATGGTTCAAAGGTTATTCCCACACAATTTTCTTCTAGCAAAACTTTTGATTTTCCCACAATCTCCCTAACTAGCAAACTTTTTAATGCTCTGTGTTCCACATACAGAGAAACCGGGACTAGTCTGTTGACAGGACTCATCTGTGAATTAATTCAGAAAACTATTACAGAGTGTCACAAACCCTCAACTTAATTGTGTCATTTTGCTGCATTTCAACAGCAGTGCCTTTCGAATCTCATCTCTTCCACAAAGTGGAAACTACCTGAATAAATACACAACCACATAGATGCATATGATCTTATTGAATGGAATACAGATAAAGCACTTTTGACAGGTGTTTGGTTTATAAGCCATTGATAGTTTAACAACATATTCTTTATTTTTCTGAACTACAGCTCACCTTATGGCTTATCTCCAGAGCACTGAATATATTGCTAGAACTAGCTTATTGAAAAAATTCACAACACAGCTGCAGATTATGTTATAGCACCCAGCTCCATAGAAACGAAAACAAATTTACCCCCTCCACCTTGCAAAGCTACCCTGGTACATTGCACAGGACTTAACACTATTAACAACAACAGAGAGCTGGAAAGGTTCAATAAAGTACCCCTACAAGGATCAAGACAGCAAACATTCCAATTGCAGAAGACAAAAGCTTTCTTCATCCCAAGAGCTGATATCTAATCTGTTTCTTGCTGTGTTCTGTGATTTAAAGAATTATATATACACTAGACAATATCCTTGAGTAACAAGTTCAATAGACTAACATGCAGAAACTATTCTTTCAGGAATGTTTCCTGCACAATATCCACTCATGGATTGTGTAGGACAAATACATGTCACATAATTCACACACAAGACTTGATTCTTTCAGTGCAGAAAGATGTTTGAAAATCCTCCTGGAGGACTCCATTTCTCCCTCGTGCTTCATTTCCCTTTGGTCTCCAAAAATAAGTAATGCAGCAAGGCTCAGAGAAAATGTGAAGAACTAAAGAATACCATATCCATACTCTCCTTTTTTATGAGACTGCACAGCATTTCCCATAGGAAAGCACAAATCTTGCCCTCTTCTGACAAGAGCCAGGCATGAATAAAACTGGTATACTAAAGAATCCCTTTCATCCTACACATCCAATGTACTTTAATTTTCAAACAACCTCCATGCCACATGTTAGAGCTAATCCACAATCAAAGGTAATCAGGTAATCAACTTCGGATGAAGAAACTTTAAAAGAAAAAGAAAAAAACCACAATGCCAATAACTCACATGGACCTCTTAACAGGCTTATCATTTGTTGTATGTCCTGCTTTATAAATGTTTTATCACTCTCTCGGAAATTTACATCAAATTCCCTTATTATGTGTTATATGTAATTATGAACCATATACTCTCTGTCTATATGCACAACTGGAACCTGAGTTGGGGAGGGGCTCTGTATACATTCTTACCAGCAATGTTTTTGTGGCTTTTCAAAGAACATGCTGACGGCCTACCAAACATGGTTTTAAAAAAATAATCCAATGAGTGAGAGGGGTTGGAACATTTATAAAAGGTAGGCGTGGAGTGGTAAAAACCTGCCCAGGCTTTCCATGAGACACTGTACAGTAACAAGTGGAGCTTTTAATGCATGAAAATGCAAAAGTTTAAAACAAGGAAGTTTGGAGCTAGGTGGCCTCTCACAGTAAGAACAGCTTCTAAAAATATTCTAGAATACTGACATTTAAAAGCTAAGACAGAACATTAAAAGTGACAACAGCATTTTATAACCTTCTCGACATCCACAGATAAAGGAAAAACAGAGTAAAAACAACACATATTAATTTAAAAGCAATTGCATTCTCCATCCCATAAATACTTCGTAGATTTCAATCTCTAACGCCAAGCCCACCTCTAACACCATGGAGAAGAAAACACATTCAAAGAGAGGAGTGCATGGATTTCTATGTCGTCGCTTGGCTTCCTTGTAGGCTGTTTGTTCTCATGTCCCTGAGTTGTTTCCTTAACACTGCTTCCGCAGTTTGGGACGGAGTTGTAGGTCAGGGGAGTTACAAATGATTAGGTACTGTCTTCAAGGCTTCCTCTCGTGAGCGGTTAATACATACATTCTGAAAGGCAAACAAAACATTTCAGTGAGCTGAACCGTGACCTCTCCATATTAAAAAAAAACTATACTCAAGCATCAACCTGACCATGAAGGTTTCTGCAATCAGTATTCATTCAATGCTAGATAATGAAATAGTTATGAAAAACTAAAGACTACAATCCTTTGCACACTTTCCTGGGAGTAAGTTCCTCTGACATCGGTGGTGCTTATCTTGCCAAGAAAACATGAGCAGGACTGGGCTGAACTAAAGGATCAGCTTTGTTCTGTGCATTTGTTGCAATGCTGGTCTGCAATATATCCCTTCATCGTGGCTACACTTCTTAATTGTGCCCTGGACATCAGATACATTATGCTGTAAACCAGTTTATCCGAGATTACAACAATCTCTTGGCTTGGGGCCCATGAAACTGCACTGAGATAGCCCAAGGCTGAAGACCAATTTTTAAAGCTAATTTGGAAGTACAAACATGAGCCAAGTAGTACATACAAAGCATTCTGTCGGCTATCCAAACCACCAAGATAAATGGCAAAGGTTTCCATTTCTACCAGGTAAACGTAATACAAGCAAGGGAGCTGCAAGAAACTCACAGAGGAAGGGTGATCCCAGTAGTAGCTACACTCAGCTGCTGCCCTGTTCACTGGCTCACAGGTCTGCCGCCTTCCCCCATCTGCCTGCCTGTTGTTGTAGCTGCTGTGCCTGCCCACCTCAGCAGTGTTATGAGACAGCAGCAGCTCCCAAGCCTCCTCCTCTTCTCCATCCCACCCACCTGCAGTGGCGCCTTGACAGCAGAGGGAGGGGAGGCAATGGTTGCTCTGGGGGAATCCCATCCTTCCCCTTCCCTGCATTACATGGTGGCAGAAGCTCAGGCTCCTGCACTTCTCCTGCCCCAGAGACCTGCAAGACTTTCAAAGGGAGAAGGAATCTCACTTGGCCAGCCCTCCCCTAACCACTCAGGAGAATGTGGAGGGGCTGGCAGCAGCTGCCACTCTCTGCCCAGCCCTCCCCCGCCCACCTGCAGCCCCATCAACTTTTCTTCCTACATAATCCAGGCTGCGAATTAGCTCTCCTCCAGACATGCCCACCGAACCCCCCTTCATTAAAAAGGTGGGGTTTTTTCAGATTTTTCTGCCAACCTGGGGATTCATAAATTTGCAGAAATATCTGTTTTCTCAGTACACAGTATCAACCCACAGATTTAAGTATCTGCAGATGGAGCCATGGGAGAATTAGACATAATGATGGGCACCACTAAAGGAGAAGTGGGGAGGGAGGGAGGAGACAGAGACCTAAGAACACTCCTGGGACAAAAGATTGAATTTATATTTCCTACACATTTCATATCTTTTTCCTTTACACCAAGTGCTCTTTGTCAAGCACAAAACTATGAGGAACTGCTGCTTCTCATCACAAAATAAGGTACGGCATGATCCCACTTGGGACATCTACCTAGCTAGTCATGCCATAAACACAGTTGTAAACCTCTAACAAAAGTGTTTCAGAATATGATGCATTCCCTCAGAAAGACAGGATGAATCACAGGCCCATGCAACACATTTAAGTTCTTAGACATGTACATTTTCAGACTTTTATTCTTGCCAAAGGCAAACTATGTTCTGATGAGTTTTGTGGACTTACTACTTTGATAAAATATGCACACAAGCGTATGATGCGTAATTTCTGCTTATCTATATTTACAGCCTTCTACCTGTCAGCATAAGCTATTCATCAGCTTTAAAAAAAAAAGTTTGTTTTTTAAACAAAAGAATTACATTTCAATAGTGTAGCAAGTTTTTCCCACCCATTATGGGAACTCCGTATGGTTTTGATTTGCCACTGCCTGCCTCTGCATAGTGACCCTGGGCTTCCTTGGTGGTCTCCCATCCAAATACTGGACCAGGGGCGGCCCTGCTTAGCTTCTGAGATCTGATGAGATTCAGCTAGCCTGGTCAGGGAAATGTACCAGTACTTTTACAGAATTAAGATCATTTATTAAAATCAAGCATTAACCATAGTGCCTGTTGGACAATATGACATCAGAACGTGCCTCCACCAGGCCATAGGGCCCTGATCTGCAAAAGCAGAGGACCACAAGATGGGTGGCAGAAGGCTAGATCTCCACCACCACTACCCCAAGACAACAGCTGCAGCTACCATTTCCCTTTATACATCACTCAAGCATCTGGATTGGGGGAAGAAGAAGTGAGCAGAATTCCCTAGAGGGGGCAAGACTTGACTCTGGCATCATCAGGGGCTGTTCACTATGCTAAAAGAAAACACAAAGGATGCCATGTGCTATGTGTCCTAGGACCAATCAATGCCACCCTACATGACTGCTGTAAGATGAGGTTTCAGCTCCACAGGCTGTAAGAACGACATGGTCCAAATGGCAGCAATACCACTCAAGTAATTTTCCTCTTGCATTCAAACCAAAGTTATCTGAAATGTATGCCTCTTACATACTTCCCACAACAAATGCACACACTTAACTGAAACTACTCTTGGAATGTCTGAAACTGTTCCATGTGCAACACGGGGTAATCAGCTTTGGATTCCACAATTTGAACATTTTCATCTTTAAGTCAAATTGTTCAGAAATGTATCCCAAACTAATCTACCTAGCTCACCAAATACCAATCAATGAACTAAACCTAGTTAGATTTCAAAAGACTGAACCACCAATCCTCTATATCAGAAATTACAAGAGGCACTTTATATGGTATCATACAAACACTTTTCTGCATACATAGGGTCCTGGCAAGCCTTCCAATTTATGAGCTGTTTTTCATGGGCATAACAGCTAAAAAGGAAAGTTATGTTACCTCCCAGTGCTGACATGCTAGAGTGGGAGGGAAAAAAGGCACTGGGAAAAGGGACCCCCAGGGGAGGGAGGGAGGGAGGGAGGGAGGGAGGAGTCAGCCCACCCTTCTGCTAGCCTTGAGCACAGCATGGGCAGGCTGGGTGCTGTGTTATGTGCAGTTTTGACAGGCCAAGCACTGCCCTTCTTACCACTGGGCTGGCCCAGCTCAGGACAGAAAAGAGAAAAGGGAAAAAAACTGAACCTAAAACCTAGAATTCAGAACCTAAAAAGGTTAGTCAAGAATAGAAGAGGGCCAACTCTAAGAATCTAATTATGAAACATACAAAAATATACATGTATTTATTCAACACAAATTAAAATAACAAACAAGCCCTTGTATGTTTTTATATCTGTATATGAGGTATGAATGGGCCCTTGTTTGTTATTTTAATTTGTGTTGAATAAATACATGTATATTTTTGTATGTTTCATAATTAGATTTTTTAGAGTTGGCCCTCTTCTATTCTTGACCAGCTCAGGACAGGCCATCAGGCCCCAGGAAAAGTCCTGGTGGCCATAATGGCCAATCTGGCCATGTTTGAACATACTGCTATACAGCAGTCTACTGACCCAAAATTAAATACTTCACAGCAAAACAAAAAGCAGCAGAAAGAATTTAGCAGGGTTTAGGGCACACAACCAAAAAGCCTCCATACCACAAAAAAAAAGAAGAAGAAGAAGCCTGTATTCTAACAAGCAGTCAATGAAAACATGAAGTTGCCTCATAGCAAACCAGATCATCAGTCCATCAAGGTCCGTTGTCTATTCAGACTGGCGGCAGCTCTCCCAAGGTCTCAGGGTTGGGTCTCTTCACATGCAACCCAATCCTTTAAAAAAAAAGTGGAGACTCTGGGGATTGAACCTGGGACCTTCTCCATGCCAGGCAGATGCCCTAGCCATGGCACCTCACCACACACCACTGAGACACAACAGTGGAGGAAAGTGTGGTAATGTTCAACTGCCACCACCATAAAATAAGTATATGTAAAAGAAGAGAGCATATGACAACTGTCTTTCCAGATCTATCTAGTTCAGCATTTTGTCCTCTCCAAGAGTCAACCAGGTATCTCCAGGGCCCTCATGAACAGGGCAACATAGCAACACCAGTGCATATCCACACAACCTGGTAATCAAAGGTATACATAGCAGCACTGGCTGACAGACACTAATAAACAGTTCTAAGGGCTGTGAGAGTTGGACCATAAAGAAGGCCAGGTGCCAAAGAATAGATGCCTTCGGATTATGGTGCTGGAGAAGACTCGAGAGAGTCCCTTGGACTGCAAGGAGATCGTATCAGTCAATCCTAAAAGAAATCAACCCTGACTCTTCCCTGGAAGGCCAGATACTGAAGCTGAAGCTCAAATACTTTGGCCACCAAATGAGAAGGGAGCACTCACCGGAGAAGACCCTGATGCTGCAAAGATTGAAGGTAAAAGAAGGGGATGGCAAAGGATGAGATGGTTAGACAGTGTTATCAATACAACAAACATGAAATTAAGCAAACTCCAGAGGACAGCAGAAGACAGGAGGGCCTGGCGTGATGTAGTCCATGGGGTCGCAAATAGTCAGACTCAACTGTGTGACTGAACAATAACAAGGGACTTTCACTGAAGTAGGTTTTTAGTTACAGACAAATTCGCTTCAAAGACATGGTCTGCCCATGAATCAGAACAAATTGTGAGTTCAGTGGTAAAATTACCTCTATATGTAGGATGCTGTTTTGAATGCTCAATACACTTAAAAAAATAAACTCACTGTAAGTAGAAAATTAGCACATTTTTTAAATGGGGGAGTATTACAAAACAGCATCTTCTACATGAAATCTGAAGTACTACAGCATATTCAATCACATCCAGCATATTCAATCACATCCAGTTTCTACCACTTAATTCTGCTGCCCATGTGCACTGGTCAAACATCAACCTGTCCAAGCAACAGTCATTAGCGTCCCATGCAGAAAGCCATAGCAGCTAAATGATTGAGTTGACAGAGTGAACTGTGCCATTATTATCCTTGAAGTGATTTGAATAGTTTCCCCCGCCTAATGTCTTGGGATGCTTCACTTTGACCCAGTCTTTATGGCTGTCATCCACTTCACTGACCTCCAAAGGAAATAAGTGTATTTCTGAAGGAAGATATGCGGGGATGTCCATAGACCCCAAATACAAAATGACATCCAAATATGCTTGTCCTGCACCACTTGCTGCTGCCACTGCCCCTATTCATTTCCCTTTTCTCACTACTTGTGCACAAAAGCACAGACATGACAATGATTTTGCAGGGATACTCAGTGGCCCACCCACCCCTTGTCCTCACTGTAATGCTACAGCATGGAGAAAGCCCTTTAAAAGGTTAAAATGGGGGGGTGGTGCATGGCAGGGAGTTGCCAAGGGATTGAGGCACACTTTGCCCCGAAGGTCCTACTGCCGCGGTGCCATCATGGTACCTAGAGGCGCACACTGGTCGAACGTTCAGGAGTTTTAGCGAAAATGCAATACATCTCGGCAATTTACCAATACCAGAAGAAACGTGAGTGAATTTGCATCAAGCGCATGAATGGGCTCCGACACCCCACACACACACCAGCGATAGGGAAGGGAGCAATATCCCCCCCAACAAAAATGAAACTATAATTTAAAGTCTTACCGTGACCCCTACTGGACCAAATGACAAATCTCAACAAAAATTTTGAAACACTCCAAAAACAGATGGTAAAGAACTCTAAGGCAGTCAAAAAGGTTGTTTTTAAAACATCTGTACTTGATAAAAAAGTGGATCGATTACAAAAAGAAAGAACCTCTGATAAAGAACAAATCCTTAGGCTTCAAGCAGAAAAATCAGCCTATGTGCTGAGGTTTCAAGATGTTCCAGAACAAAGCGATAAGAATCTCAAAGAAATCCTGACTCAAGCATTAGCCCCAATGACAGGAATGAAATGTGAAGAGTTATTAAGCGATCTGGATGTAGTCTATAGATCATACCCCGAATACATAAAGAAGAGAAACCTGCCTGGGGAAATTATAGTCAGATTCTCGAGAAGGTCTACAAGAGACGCAGTTCTCAAAGCTACCGATGGAAACATCTTGAAGATTAAAGAGTTGGAAATAAGAGTTCTAAAAGATGTACCATTTTAAATCAGAAAGAAGCGAAGATATTACAAAGATTTAACCACATTTCTACAAAAAAAAAATCAATAAGCTACAGATGGCTTCTGCCGGAAGGACTAACATTCAAGTACAAGGATTTAAAAGAAAAGATTGACTCTGTTGATAAAGCAAAACTATTTTTGGAGAAAGTTCAAGGACTACCAAAGGAAATATCAGCAGAAGAAGAGAAGAGTCATCAAGAAGGAGGAGGAGAATACAGCTTGCGTGGCTCGAGAGTTCAGAATCAGATACAACCAGTTCATCTGAAGAAGATTCCCAATCAGAATTGGGAGAAGCTGCACCCAAATTACCCAAAGGCAAAACTGAATTTGATAAAGATAAAAAGAAGGGAAGAAGAAATAAGAAGAGAATGTAACTGAGATTTAAACACTTGAAGAGATAACTATCTTGCTTACTTGCTTAGAGCAAATACTTATACTTTAAGCCTTTACTTACTGTTATAAACTGAAAAGAAGCTTCGCTCATATATGACTTAATATGAGAAACTTGAATAAGCATTTATTACCAGCAATATATATAACTCCTGTTAGCCTTTCTTTTAGTAATGCTGTCCTATCACCTGTAGTGTGTACCCACCCTTTGTTTCTATGTAGTGTGTAGTATAAAAGCAATTAAAAATTATGTATATATAAAAAAATAACTTTCCGGACTTCCGGTTGATGGCAACACGCTAGCAGACTCACCTCCCGGACCTCCCATATTTCTGTTATAGTTTGTAGTTTTAATAAAAATGCAATAAAAAATTCCCCATCGGGGAGCAAAAAAAAAAAAGAACTTTCCAATACAGAGGCGGCCATACTAATTTTTAGAAGATAGTTTCAGGAGGGTTGCCATGTTGGTTTGCAGTACAACAGCTACACTAGATGTGACTCTCGCTCTTCATTTTTAGACAAATCACAGTTTTCTGGTGCCCACCAAGTGTTTTAAAAAAAGAACTTTCCAATACAGAGGCGGCCATACTAATTTTTAGAAGATAGTTTCAGGAGGGTTGCCATGTTGGTTTGCAGTACAACAGCTACACTAGATGTGACTCTCGCTCTTCATTTTTAGACAAATCACAGTTTTCTGGTGCCCACCAAGTGTTTTTAGAAATTAGGAAAGGCCAGGAGGGGCTTTTGTCCAGCTAGGCGTCTGATTGGGCTGTGTAGATTTTTAAAATGTTACTTTGACAGCAATGTAACTGCCAAAGGAACTGTTACTGAATGGAAGCTGCAGCAGCCATTTTGCAGCTGCCTTTGCCTCCTGTGGCAGCCATTTTGTAGCTGTACCCACCACACTGTATCAGAATTCCAAAGGTACTCCTGGGCTTGAAAGGTTAGAGACCCCTGGTTTAGGTTGCCTGGCAGTTGGTTATAACTGAGTAAGTAAACAGTAGCTATGTATTATTACAGCAACTTACTAACGCTCCTTAGCATGTGAGTCTGTTAAACCCCACATTTACACTTGTGGAATTCCGGGCTCATCTAGAAATACAAGTAACCATCATGTACTCCATATTGTTTCCTAAGTTTTCTTTTAAATATGTCATCAGGTTTTTACTATCTTGAAACTTAAATTGTTTCCTGTAGATGGACTCCAGTTTGTTCCAGGGACAAAATACATTTGATAAGCTAATTTGTGTAATACTATCCCTCATCCCATTCCAGCAACAGCAGGTCAAGAGGGAAGAATTTAGAGCAGCAAAGCAGCAGAAAAGGAAATCGTTCCTTAACTCTTTCCCCCCCTGCCATTTCTTCACTCCACATCGCTTCCAGCAGCTTTTTCTCCTGGAGGAATTCAAAATAATGTTTGTTCTCGTATTAGTATTATCTAGTTAATATTAGTAAGCAAAACACTGCTTCTATTTGCAAAAGCAAAAATGGTTCCTGAGCTCCTCTCTTATGAGCTATGCTCCTAAAAGGTTAAATCACACAAAAAAATACACAATTCCCCATAAAATATCCATTCTGAAACGGTTAGCTAGCTATCATGTCTATATTACTAATGCTAGGCATGAGCAGGAAGACCTGTAGGGGGTTAATCAAGTTCTCATAAATAAAACAGTCCAATCACTCCAGAGAATAGGAAAAACAACACTTCTTTGAAGAAAATCATAAAAGACTGCAGTTATCCTGCATGTAACTTCTAATACACTTTCAGTGTTGACAGTACTTAAAGCAAATCTTAGTAAACAAAACACTTCCGTTTTAACATTAATGTTCACCCATGGCAATCACAAAGCCTTAAATCAGATCACTCAGCCAATTAATTCTATTTGGAGAAAGAACTGATTTGTCTTACAGGGTTTAATTATTTCCTAAAGCCCACGTGCAACACGAAGGCAGATATTATTTGTGGCTGATTCCAAAGTGATTGGAATGATTGAAAGGAAACAAATTTAATACAGTATGATGAAAACAGCACCACAGGTTTCATAGCTGATCAGGACACTGGATTCACTGGTGAGCGGGGACAGTTACAAGGGCTTCCTCGGGAGGTCTTGAAATGTCTACATTCTGTGTAATAATAAAAATACAGAGGAGAATATCATGTAGCATTACCAGCCAAGTTTCCTGCACAAGTATACAGTTACACCTGCTAAATTAACAAATACTAGCTACTCACTTATAGCACACTAACTACTTTTAATAGGCTAGCAAATATGCAGAGCTAGATCCCATTCCTAATAATTTTGTGGACCACGAGCTCAGACAGCCAACACACACAGAAACTGTTTAGGTTTAAAAGTACAAAACTATAGAGAACTCTATTCACCTATACTTTCCAGACACTGTCAAACTGAGCACATGTGTTAAGGCAGCAAGCTCAGGTCATTTTTCTGTTATTATCAACCACTGTATACCAGCACCTCTGCGTGTGTGTGTGTGTGTGTATGGATTTGTATATGGATTTGTATATTCTGCACTATAAAAAGCAGATTACGTTTTGTGCTATTTCTATATGGTTGCTTACTATCAACAAAGTTGGGCATATTAAAAGGCTCTGCAGAACTTTCAAGTACTGAAAATCCTACTTAGATCAGACATCTTTCAGACATCTAAAATTTTGCCACATGTGCTGTATCCTTAAGTTACAGTGGCTAAAACGGGTGTAAATAAAGCTGAAACTCTTGAATTCTCTATGCAATATTAAAATTCTGTACTTGTAAAGCAATCACACTGAATTCTGAAATACACAGGTTTTTCCACATTATTCCAAGGCAACCCAGGACCAGTAATCAATTAAAAACAAAAAACAAATAAACAAAAAACCTTAAGCATCTATTTAGCTTCTTTCAGACTGCATTCATAGCCAGAATTAAGCTCCTTAAATCCCACTGACTGGGGTACACTATTTTATTAACTTTTAAAGAACCCAGACAGAAAACAGTGGCCTAATAGAGTTGGAGAGAAAGACAGAAAATAAAACAACACTAACACTCTAGAGGAATTCTGTATGCTTTGCAGAAGTTGCATTATAGAACTATTTTCAACAGTCGATTCTTTGAAAGGAAAACACAGCAGTTTATCATGAATAAAATGTCATGTAAGAATTAAGAGGGTTAATGAAGGAATGTTTCCGTGAGTCGTGTCCAGAGCAGAAAACTAAAACTGGGGAGGGGGAGGTTTTTATTCAGAGTTGATTATGTGCCAGGCCCAACTTACTTTTAAAAAAAACATCATGAGATTACTTACGTCGTAGCTGTCATTTTCTACAGTTTCAGCTGCCCTAAGTTTAAAAAGCAGTGTGCCATGTTTTGCTGTGAAAGATGCAATAGATGGCTCAGCAAACTGCAAACTGCTCCTAGGAAACCAGCCAGTGACATAGATCTCTAACTCATGTCTAGCTCTTTAAAAGAAGAGAGAAGAGAAGGGATTGGATTTATACCCCGCCCTTCACTACCCAAAGGTGTCTCAGAGTGGCTTACAAACTCCTTTCCCTTCCCTTCCCCTCCCCACAACAGACACCCTGTGAGGTAGGTGGGGCTGAGAGAGCTCTCACAGAAACTGCTCTTTTTTCAAGAACAGCTCTTATCAGAACTACGGCTTGCCCAAGGTCATCCAGCCAGGCGCAAGCGGAGGAGGGGAGAATCAAACCCGGCTCTCCCAGATTAGAGTCCGCGCACTTAACCACTACACCAAACTGGCTCAAACAAATGAAGAAATTTATTGTGCATGCTCTGTAAAGGGCTAAGACAACTTTCAGTATAGACTACTGTGCTACCAGGCATCATCTTTGTTCTATAAAAGACCCAATATTTATTTTTGAACACAACTGTAACAAGCTGGCTGTCAGTATTAGTACAGTGGTGAGAGTGTTGCTTAAGGTAAGGAGGTCCGTCACAAAGTTTTCTGAGTAACCATGGACCAGTCACTATATTTTTTAGCCTGACCTCACAGCACTGTTGCAAAAAGGTAGGAGACTGTATCTGCTATGAGCACTTTAAAATAACGATGAGGTAAAGTAAACGTAAAGGTTTCCCTTGCTCGAAAGCCAGTCGAATCCAACTCTAGGGGCAGTGGTCATCTCTGTTTCCAAGCCGAAGAGCCAGTGCTGTCCGAAGATGTTTCGGTGGTAATGTAGCCAGCATGACTAAATGCCAAGGTGCACTGAATGCTATTACCTTCCCACCAAAGTGGTACCTATTTATCTACTTGCAATTTCTTGCTTTCGAACTGCTAGGTTGGCAGGAGCTGGGGCCAGAAATGGGAGCTCACTCCATCATGCGGCACTAGGGTCTTGAACTGCCGAACTACAGACCTTCTGGTCTGCAACTCAGTGTCTTAACCGCTGAGCTACCGTGGCCCTTATGATGAGGTAAAAGCATGTATTAAATAAAACACTGTCAAACTTGGGCTAAGATAAACACTCAATCAGCTCATGAAGTGACCTGGAAGTTAGTGATTAATTCTTAGGCCGCATCCTACAGATAGATTTATTTCAATTGCTTGCTTGTTTTTATACTGATAATTTATTATTTTAATTGCAAGCTACTTTGCTGGACTCTGAAGAGGCAGTATTAAAAATGTCCTAGATAAAGAGTAAATATGAATAAGCCCAGTAGGATTTTAACTGAGCAAAAAGTATGGACTGTCAAGAACTTCATACTCCAAATATGACTTTGGAGATATCCTATGAATACAATTTATTTAGGGGGCTCTTTGTTCTGAGCATTTATGAACTACCCTATCCTTGTGTACTGCTGTCTACCACAAAGATATTTTCATCACGTGCTGGTGAATTCCACGTTTGGGACTCAGTTTCCAGGTGCAAAAGGTTTACATTCTGAGAGATTAGAAGACTTTTAATTTTACTTTTTAATGCTGAGCTCTGGCAGAAAAATGTACTAGAACTGAGAAATCCCACATCAAAACACTGAACATGGGAGAATGGGGGTGGCAACACAGATCTTTAGACAAAAAACCCAGTCGTGAACAGTTCGGCACAGATTTGTATGTCTTTCCTAACTAATCAGAATACATGGAGGGGCACCAGCACCACAAGGGCACCCCCGGTTTCACTGTGAAGTGCTTCCCACCCTCCTCCCTCTGTTTTACCAAAATGACAATTGCCCTGTTTATTTATTTATTTTTAT